>NC_051315.1:1497569-1500700 GCF_015220235.1 Choloepus didactylus
TCACAAATTATTGACTTCTATTTGTAGTCCATTGTGGTCTGAGAATGTGCTTTGAGTATATCCAATTTTTTTTTTAATTTATTGAGGCTTGTTTTATGTCCCAGCATATTAGTCCATTCTGGAGAAAGATCTATGACCACTAGAGAAAAATGAGTGTCTTGGTAATTTGGGATGTAAGGTTCTATATATTTCTGTTAAAATTCTCTATATCTCTTTCTCCTTCCTTTGTTTCTCTGTTGGTAGGGCTCCCTTTAGTATTCGAAGTAGGGCAGGTTCTTTATTAGCAAAATCTCTCAGCATTTGTAATTATCTTTTTGTTAAAATTCATATGAAATATTTTTGGGTTTTTTGGAATGGCCAAACCACCTCTCTGAGTAGTCCACATTTTGTGCACTGGTTTGGGGGAGGAGGGGAGAAGGCAGTGCAGAGGGCTCTATGCCAGTGTGTTGTGATGAGACTAGATTAGCCACTGTCCCTATGTTTGCGTGTTTGGTTTTACTTTGCTGTGTTTATAGTGTATATGATGGACACACATGTCCTAATTTATACCTACTCTTCTAGATGTTCAAGATGTTGCCAGTTTACGACAAAAATAGAGTCAGTAAACTAACACATCTTGTACATTTTATGTTAAAATTCCTGAGAAAGATTGTTTGTGCCGGTTTGAGTGTATTGTGTCCCCCAAATGCCATTATCTTTGTGGTTTTGTGTGGGGCAGGCGTTTTGGTGATGGTTGGATTTGATTGGAATGTGCCCCACCAGCTGTGGGCAATGATTCTGATGAGATGTTCTCATGGAGGCGTGGCCCCACCCATTCAGGGTGGGCCTTGATCGGTGGAGCTACATAAATGAGCTGACTCGGGGGGAGGAAGAGAGTGCAGCTGGGAGTGATGTTTTGAAGAGGAGCAAGCTTGCTAGAGAGGAATGTCCTGGGAGAAAGCCGTTTTGAGGCCGGAGCTTTGGAGCAGATGCCAGCTGCCTTCCTAGCTAACAGAGGTTTTCCGGAGGCCATTGGCCATCCTCCGGTGAGGGTACCCGATTGCTGATGTGTTACCTTGGACACTTTGTGGCCTTAAGACTGCATTAGCAAACTAAGACAGATTTTGGTACCAGAGAAGTGGGGTGCTTTTTGCTGCTGAGTTTGCAAATACCAAATATGTTGGAACGGCTTTTTAAATGGATAATGGGAAGTTTCTGGAAGAGTTGTGAGGAGCTTGATAGAAAAGGCCAAAACTGCTTTAAAGAGACTGTTTGTGGAAATATGGACTCTAAAGATACTTCTGATGAGGCCTTGAACAGAGATGATCAATGTGTTGCTGTGAACTGGAAGAAAGGCGAACCTTGTTTTAAAGTGGCAGAGAATTTGTCAAAATTGAGTCCTGGTGTCAGATGGAAGGAAGAATTTAAAAGTGACAACCTGGAATACTTAGCTGAGGAGATCTCCAGACTACCTGTGGAGGATGTATCCTGGCTTCTCCTTGCAGCTTATAGTAAAATGCGAGCAGAGAGAGATAAACTTAGAACTGAACTCTTGGGTTCAAAGAAACCAGAAGCTGATGGCTTGGAAAATTATGAGCTTCCAGGGGGTGGAATCCCAGAAGCTACAGCCCAACGTGAGGATGTAACCAAACATGGAACCCAGCCACCATTTCAGTACAAGCCAGGATTGGAGATGGAATTATCCAGAAAGGATTTGTGGAAAGTCCTATTGTCTGATGGCTTTGACCCCTGTATGCTTCATGCAAAGCCAACAGAATTTTTGCGAGATCTTTACAGACAGAGCCATTGCCGGTCTGGACTGGAGGAGACAGACAAGGAAAAAATTAAAGGAAAAATCTCTTCAAAGACAGAGCCATGGAGGTTGAGGTCTGGAGTCAAGAGGCCTCGGGCTGGGAGAGTGGAGCAGCCCACATGCATGGAAAGGGTGAGTTTGCCCTGGAGGACAAAGGCGGGCTTTCCGCCTCGATGCTCTGGAAGAGTTTTGCCACCTCAGGTCCCAAAGAGGTTGGAGCACATTCCCAGGGAATTGGGGAGAGCCTGGCTGCCACCACACTGTTCTGAAGAGGTTGAGCGTGTGCCCCGGAGATGGAAGGGAATCCAGGAGCTGCCCCAATGTTTGAGGAGGGTGGGGCCGAGAAGGTGGTCTCCCCAATGTGTGGATATGTTGGAGCACTCACCCAAGCATTTGGAGAGGAAAGGGCTGCCGAAAAGGCCCTTAGGAAGGGTTAGGCTCCCGCTCTCTCAAGCCCCAAGGATGCAACGTTGTTCTGTAAATGACTCTCAGACTTTGAAATCTAATGGAGTTTGTCCTGCAGGTTTTAGGAACTGTTTTGGTCCTGTTAACCCTGTTTTCCTTACTCTTTCTCCTTATGGCAATGGAAATGTTTATCCTATGAATGTCCCTCCTTTGTATATTGGAAGCATATAACTTGTTCTAAGTCCACAGATCCAAGCTAAAGGAAAAGTATGCCTTAGGACTGACCACGCCTATATTTGATTTTGATGGGATTTTGTACTTAACTTTTGTTACTGAAATGGTTTAAGTTTTTGTGATATTGTGATGAAATGAATGTATTTTGTATTTGGAAAGATAATGTCATTTTTGGGGTCCAGGGGGTGGAATGTGCCAGTTTGAATGTATTGTGTCCCCCAAATGCCATTATCTTTGTGGTCTTGTGGGACAGACGTTTTGGTGCTGGTTAGATTTGCTTGGAATGTGCCCCACCCAGCTGCGGGTGGTGACTTCGGTGGGATACTCCTATGGAGGTGTGACCCCACCCATTCAGGGTGGGCCTTGATCAGTGGAGCCATATAAAACATGCTGACTCAAAGAGACTGGACAGAGTGCAGCTGTGAGTGACGTTTTGAAGAGAAGCAAGCTTGCTAGAGAGGAACGTCCTGGGAGAAAGCCATTTTGAAACCAGAACTTTGGAGCAGACGCCAGCCACGTGCCTTCCCAGCTAACAGGGTTTTCTGGACGAACTTTGGAGCAGACGCCAGCCACGTGCCTTCCCAGCTAACAGAGGTTTCTGGACGCCATTGGCCATCCTCCAGTGAAGGTACCCGATTGCTGATGTGTTACCTTGGACGTTTTGTGGCCTTAAGACTGTAACTGTGTAGTGAAATAAACC
>NC_051315.1:2091032-2095201 GCF_015220235.1 Choloepus didactylus
GGAAACTTGGTTTCTGCAATTGGGTGTTTCCATCTATTTGTGGAAAGCATAACTCATGCTTTTCCAGGATTACCAGTAGAAACAGAAAGAGAAATATTGTATTGGTGTTCAGAGAGAAGGGGATGTATATATGAATGAAAGCTGAAATTTATGGGAGAGGCCACATAAAATCAACCCTGCTGATGGAAAACAAACATGAACACCTTTCATCATCCTTGAGACCACAATTGCCAAATGTTCAGTGACCAATAATTCTAGAAAAATGAAACATGCTTCACACATTTGCTGGTAAATACAAGTTATGTGTTTTTCCTTAAAAGACCATTCAAGGACTCCCAGGGATATAAATCTTCCTGGAAATGCAGGATATGACTCCCAGGGATGAATCTTAATCTGGCAGCATGGGACTGAAAACATCTTCTTGACCAAAAGGGGGATGCAAAATGAAATGAAATAAAGTTTCAGTGGCTGAGAGATTTCAAATGAAGTCAAGAGGTCACTCTGGTGGACATTCTTATGCACTATGTAGATAACTCTTTTTAGGTTTTAATGCATTGGAATAGCTAGAAGTAAATACCTGAAACTATCAAACTGCAACCCAGTAGCCTTGACTCTCGAAGACAATTGTAGAACAATGTAGCTTATAAGGGGTGACAGTGTGATTGTGAAACATTGTGGATTGCAGTCTCTTTATCCAGTGTATGGATGGATGAGTAGAAAAATGGGGACAAAACTAAATGAAAAATAGGGTGGGATGGGGGGGATGATTTTGGTGTTCTTTTTTACTTCATTTTTATTCTTATTCTGTTTCTGGTGTAAGAAAAATGTTCAAAAATAGATTGGGGTGATGGATGCATAACTGTATGATGGTGCTTGGTATGGTTGATTGCACACCATGGATGACTATACGGTATGTGAATATATCTCAATAAAACTGAATTTAATTTTTTAAAAAAAAAAAGGTTGAATCAGTCATCAAAAACTTGCCAATAAAGAAAAGCCCAGGACCAGATGGTTTCACAGGTGAATTCTAACAATGGCTCCAAGAAGAATTAATGTCAGTACTGCTAAAACTCTTTAAAAAAAATTGAAGCAGAGGAAACACACCCTAACCCATCCTATGAGGCCAACATCAACCCAATACCAAAGCCAGATGAGGATAATACAACAAAAGAAAATTACAAACTAATTTCTGTAATGAATATAGATGCAGAAATCCTTAACAAAATATTTGCAAATCGAATCCAACAGCACATTGAAAGAATTATCCACCATGATCAACTGGGTTTTATCACAGGTATGCAAGGGTGGCTCACCACAAGAAAATCAATTAATGTAATACACCACATTAACAAATTGAACGGTAAAAACCACATGATCACCTCAATTGACAAAGAAAAGGCATATGACAAAAACCCAGCATCCTAACCTGATAAAAACACTTCAAAAAATAGGAATAGTAGGAATCTTCCTCAACATGATAAATGACATGTATGAAAAATCCACAGCTTACCTTGTACTCAATATGAATGAGTAAATGCTTTCCCTCTAAGATCTGGAACAAGACAATGACATCCTCTGTCATCATTATTATTCAACATGGTGCTAGAAGTTCTAGCTACAGCAGTTAGGCAAGAAAAAGAAATAGAATTTTAAAAGAATCCAGATTGGAAAGGAAGAAGTAAAACTTCTGTTTGCAGCTGACATGATCCTATGTAAAGATAGTGTTGAAAACTCTGCAACAAGGATGCTAGAGCTAATAAAAATTTCAGTGTAGCAGGATACAGATCAACTGCAAAAATCAGTTGTGTTTCTATACACTGGTAATGAGCAAGCTGATGAGCAAATCAAGAACCAAAAATTCCATTTACGATAGCAACAAAAAGAATCAAATATCTAGGAATAAATCTAACTATGACATAAACGCTTTGTACACAGAAAACTATAAAACATCGCTATAAGAAATCAAAGAAGATGTAAATAAATGAAAGGACATTTCATGTTCATGAATTCGGGGACTAAATATCATTAAGATGTCAATTCTACCCAAATTGATTTACAGACTCAACACAATCCCAATCAAAATTCCAACAGCCTATTTTCAGAAATGTAAAAGCCAATTATCAAATTTATTTGGAAGGCTAATGGTTCCTGACTAGCCAAAAACATCTTTAAAAAGAAGAACAAAGTTGGAAGGCTCACATTTCCTGACTTTAAAGCATATTAAAAAAGCCACGGTGGTCAAAACAGCATGGTACTAGCACAAGAATAGACATAGTGACCAATAGAATCAAATTGAAAGCTCAGAAATAGACCCTCACATCTATGGCTAATCGATATTTGACAAGGCTGCAAAGTCCACTGAACTGGTACAGAATAGTCTCTTCAACAAATGCTGCTGGGAGAATTGGATAGCCACATGCAAAGGAATGAAAGAGGACCCCTATCTCACACCATATACAAAAATTAACTCAAAATGGATCAAACCCTGAATATAAGATCCAGGACCATAAAACTCCTAGAAGATAATATAGGGAAGCATCTTCAGGATCTTGTGTTAGCAATGGTTTCTTAGACTTCATACCCATAGCATAATTAACCAAAGGAAAAATAGATAAATGGGATGTCCTTAGAGTTAAAAATTTTGTGCTTCAAAGGACTTTGTCAAGAAGGTGAAAAGGCAGCCTACTCAGTGGGAGAAAATATTTGGAAAACATATCTAATAAGGGTTTAATATCCAGAACATTTAAGAAATCCTATAACTCAACAATAAAAAGACAAACAATCCAGTTAAAAAAAAAAAAATGGGCCAAACACTGGAATAGATATTTTTCCAAAAAGGAAATATAAATGGCTAAAAAGCACATTATGGTAAGTGAAAGAAACCAGATACAAAGTACTACATATTATATGATTCCATTTGTAAAAAATGTAAATACAAATAAATCTATAGAGACAATTAATTAGATTAGTGAATGTGAAGGGCTGGGCAAGGATAGCAGGATTGAGAGGTGATTGCTAAGAAGCATGGGGTTTTTCTTTCTGGAGTAACGACAATGTTCTAAAATTGACTGTGGTGATGAAAACACAACTCTGTGATTATACTAAAAGCCATTGATTTCACACTTTAGAAGGATTGTAAAGACTTCCTCAGAAAAATAAAAAGTGAGGGAACTCATTGCCAGCAGACTTGTCTTGCAAGAAATATTAAAATAAATTCTTCAGGTAAAAAGAAAATGACATATATCAGAAACTTAATTTTCATATAGAAAGGAAGAGCATTCAAGAAGGAATAAATCGAGGTAAAATAAATCTTTTCTTTTTTCTTTGTCTTAATTTAGCTAAAAGATAACTGTTTAAAGTAATAAAAGCAACAATGTATTGAGTGATTATAGCAAGTGAATAGATGAAGCGAATGAGAGCAGTATCATAAGGATGTGAAGGAGTATTTGGGAATGCTTTCTTCTAAAGTACCTGCATTTCACACAAAACTGTATAGTATTACTTGAAGGTGAATTTAGATTAGTTAA
Source organism: Choloepus didactylus (assembly GCF_015220235.1). Lineage (NCBI taxonomy): Eukaryota > Metazoa > Chordata > Mammalia > Pilosa > Megalonychidae > Choloepus > Choloepus didactylus. Next base: position 2,094,563 of record NC_051315.1, read on the forward strand.
AAACTATATTGCAAATTTGAAAACAGTTAGAAACAGTATAGAAATTACAAACATATTAATCCAACTATATCAATAATCTCTTTAAAAGTGAATCATGTACACCAATTAATAGAGATTGAAAGTGAATCGTCTATGCCAATTAATAGAGATGGTCACAGTGAATTAGAAAACAATTGCCTGTTGTCTAACACTTAAATTCAACAGTAAGTAAAACAATACCCAGTTAAAAAATGGGTAGAAGATCTAAATGGACACTTCATCAGAGAAGATACACAGATGACAAATGAGCTTATGAAAAGATGCTCAACATCATTTTTCATTAGAGAATTGTAAATTAAAACCACAATGGGATACTGCTACACATCTATTAATGACTAAAATCCAAAAATTTGAAAAAACAATTGCTGGGGAGGAGACAGAACAACAAGAACTCTCATTCATTGCTGGTGAGATGCAAAATGGTACAGACACTTTGGAAGACAGTTTGGCAGTTTCTTACAAAGAATATGGCTTCACCATATGACCTAGCAGTAAATGACTTCAGACTTCTGGATGTATATGGCAGATCAACTGAGGACACATTTTTTAATCAACACTGACCCTTCTCATAGCAAGAAACTTGCTTCAGTTTTGGTTGGG
>NC_051315.1:2095301-2167655 GCF_015220235.1 Choloepus didactylus
CAATGCCAGCTGGCAAAGAACCGGTCGGTCTCACTTGCCTGGGCAAAAAGGAAGGGGCTGGAGCCATGCAAGGCCTGGCTCGGCCTCCAGCCCAGAAGGCTGCCATCCCCAGGAAGGGGGGCTGCCCCCTCACCCTGGCCAGCTCACGCGGTGAGCTCCAGGCCCTCTCCAGGTGCCTCTTCTATGAGCAGATGACAGATCCGTGTGCCCCATGGGTGGGGAGCTGAGGAGCCAGGCCTGGTGACAGCCAAGGAGATGGGAAGTTGAGCAGTATTAAGAAAGGTTTAGAAGGGTGCACAAGGGGCCGAAACCTTTCCCCAGTGCCCCATCACACACACACACACACACACACACACACACACACACACACACACACACACACACACACACACACACCAGCTGTTTAAAGTGATAAATGAAGGTGTTCTCTTTGCAGAATATGAACTTTTTTTACTGACACTCTCTCCTTCAAGATCACAGACCTGAGCCTGACTTGGCCCTTTGCTCTCTGAGCTGTACAACCTCAAGCCCAGAGATGCAGCCTCACTCTTCATTAGGGACATGTGGCCAGTGAAGTGAAATCTGAGTGACAAGTGGAAGCTCAGTGGTGAGTTACTGGTGGCCCAGCTGGTACTAGCACCCAACCCCCAGCCCACCCCAGGACTCTCCCCATTCTTTAGGGTTTGCACCCACGATGGGGCCTGATCACCCTCCAGTCAGCAATCCAATGAGCCAAGTGCTGGTTAGACCAAAGACATTCACTCCAAGCAGCTAGAGACTTGGGCTTTGACTTCTCCCATTGCCAGCCTTGGCAACAGCCCTGGTATATGATTCATGGTGGTTACCCTCCAGGTCCTCACAGGGCCACACAGCTCACAACAGGCTTGCCCACACTTGCAGGATCCCTGTGATAAAGCTGAGTTTGGGGGCAGTGGTGTGGAGTCACCCAGCCTGCCTTCCCCAGCCCAGCGGCCCCATCACCTAGGATGGCAGTGATGGAGGTGATTGTGAGCTGACCCCCCTCTTTCGAGAGTGCCTGGGAACAAAACTCATCCCCTGGCAATTAGTTGCCCACCAGTAAATTCCTCCCCTTTTTGCCCCAAGCAAATGTAAACATTCACCGGAGACTGTCTGGCTAAAGTATGTGCATTTTATGGCACGAGCTTCACCCTTTCTGCTATATCTGTTCCCGATGGGGAGGAGTTGCATCCGTCTACTATGGCACAAGACATGAGGGAGCACAGATTACCCCTTGCATCAGTTGTGGAGTGAGACCCACTGGCTTTGGGGAATGGAAGCCCATTATTGAAGCTAATCTTGCTCTGTCTCTTCTCTGGGTGAGAACATTGTTCCATCCAGTGCCTATGTGAGTCGTGTTTCTGTTGGCAGTCCCAACACCTGCAAACCACAGAGTGTGTTGGGACACTAGGATGGCTGTTTCTGGTAGCGGCATTGGAGCAAGCTTATTACCTTCCATGGGTGGGACGCTCCCCTGGAGGTGGTAACAGATGTCTCTTCTGATATTGGTTACTTGCATGCTTGGGCAGCTATTCTAGGTTCAGAGTTCCCTTTTAGGAACTAATCCTTACTCCCTAGCTTCTCTGTCTCTCATCTAACCCTGCCCAAAATCATTTTGCAACCCCAGCAACAGGAATGAGAGCCAGTGAAGTGGGGAGGCCTGGCCAAGGGGTTTATTCTCTGCACATTTTTTCCACGTCACCTCTGGCTATACAGTTATGACCCCTTTCCCATCAACCTGAAACATCAGCCAGTGTAAGCTTTTCTGAAATCCCCTGTGAATAAGACTACTCTTCCCAAATCAAACCAGCCAGGCATTTTATCTGGAAACCCCAGGATTGCATCCTTTACCACTGAGAAGGGGTGCATCTGAGATGAGGCATTTTATTTTATTTTATTTTTTTTTTTTATTATTTTTGAAAATTTCCTTGAAGTCCTTTTCTTTTTTTTTTAATCATTTTATTGAGATATATTCACATACCACGCAGTCATACAAAACAAATCGTACTTTCGATTGTTTACAGTACCATTACATAGTTGTACATTCATCACCTAAATCAATCCCTGACACCTTCATTAGCACACACACAAAAATAACAAGAATAATAATTAGAGTGAAAAAGAGCAATTGAAGTAAAAAAGAACACTGGGTACCTTTGTCTGCTTGTTTCCTTCCCCTATTTTTCTACTCATCCATCCATAAACTAGACAAAGTGGAGTGTGGTCCTTATGGCTTTCCCAATCCCATTGTCACCCCTCATAAGCTACATTTTTATACATCTGTCTTCGAGATTCATGGGTTCTGGGTTGTAGTTTGATAGTTTCAGGTATCCACCACCAGCTACCCCAATTCTTTAGAACCTAAAAAGGGTTGTCTAAAGTGTGCGTAAGAGTGCCCACCAGAGTGACCTCTCGGCTCATTTTGGAATCTCTGAGATGAGGCATTTTAGACATTTGGAGAAAGGGTTGGGAGGCTGAGACTGCCTCCCGATCACACTTTGCAGCTCTGGGAAAGACAAAGGGCATTTGAGAGCCTCTGAATCCCAGCCCCTTTCTCTAGCTGGGCAGAAGGAGTGTTGCAAGCTGGCCAGGAGGCATTTTCTTGGAAGCCCTGAGTGCCACTCTCACTGGTGGGACCTACACTTTCATAGGAGGCTGCAAAGAAGAGGTCATTATTAGCCCTATCTTGTAACTGAGGAAACAGAGGTCTGAAGTGTTTAGGTGACTTGACCCAAGGCACAAGAGTGTAACTTATGGCATCTAGCTGTGACTCATTTCTGTTTCACCCCAAAGACTCTCCTTCTTTCATGGTCTTTAGTAGAATGGAGTGGCTAAGAAGACAGATGCAGCCCCTTACTGGCTGGGAGACCTCCAGCAAGTCAAGTACACTCCTGTGTATTCACTTCATAAAGTAGGGTAAGGCTAGCACCTACTTCATGAGGCTAGTGTGAGGTTTAATTTTTAATATATTCAAAGAGCTTAGAACCATGTCCACAGCAGACACTATATCTAAGACACTTAGATAATGAACTCAAGGGTCCACAGTTTCCCATTTGTCTTCCTGTGGCCGTCTGAGCCTCAGAGTGTGAGTCCTGTATGTGGCAGGCAGGCCTTAGCTCCGAGTCTTGGCTGCCGGATGTGTCCTCAGAGTGACTTCCTTTGTGCTGGCAGCTTATTCTCCTTTAATTAGGTCTCTGGACCAACTTTAAAAAATTGAGGACCCTCAGTGTCCTGTCCAACAAATAAAGTGCTTGGAAGTTGTCACTCCTAACCTCACAACAAGAAAAAGCTGAACAAGCTGAAGCTCAACAACCCTTCTTAGATCCTCCAGAAAACTGAGGTCAGAGGGAAAACTGCCAGCTGGAAAAATGGAGAGAAAGGAGAATATAGAGAATCACAGCTTACCAGGAGCAGAAAGCAAAACTAGAGACTGTTAGGAATACTTAAAGAGTAACTAACTGCTGGAGCTGATTGTAGACTGGCTTGAGACTTAAAATCTCCTGGGAGCCTAGCCTTATGGGGGCTCCCACACTTTTGTGAGTTTTACCTTCAGGAGCCCCACCAGGTTCTCCAGTAAAGATGGGAGGAAAATCCCCGTGTGCTTCTGGTGGGGGTGGGGGGGTTGGGGGGGAGTAACCACTTTAAAGAATACCCTGAGTGTTCTGTTGTCCTTCACAGAGACCTGCCCTCAAGGGACACTGTTTTGTGAGATCCTAACTAATGTGGATTTTACCAGAGCCTAAGCAGTCTGGGGGAAGGGAAATAGCCAACTCCAGGGGTCTCTACCCCAACTGTATCACCTAAGAGGTGTGGGGAGAGCTAGGAAGAGCCTGAGAAGGTCACAGCCCAGAGACACAGACCCACCAAAGGACTAAAGCCTGTTCATAGGATTGTAGAATGCTTATTCTCCTTCTGTCTCTCACCACCACCTCAATAGGGCTCCTGTATAATAAGGGAACTACAGCTGAAAGAATTGCAAGAATCAGAATTTATTTAAGAAGGAGTTTCTAGGGAATCCCCCCCCCCAAAAAAAAACAGTGGTGATAAAAGCAAGGGCAGTAGAGAAAATTGTAGCCTTTGATACTTATAGCTACAGCAAACAGTAAACACAGCCTAACTCCTAGCCAGATAAACATAAAACCTCACCTTAAAGACCTATATACCTCCTTTCCTTTTTCTTTATACAACATAACAAGCTTTCACCAAAAAAATTTACAGAAATGCTAAAAGGCAAAAACACAGTCTGAAGAGACAAAATAAGCATCATAATCAAACTCAGATAAGACAAAAATTTTGGAATTATTGGACAGAAAGTATAAAATAATTATAATTAAAATAAGGGCTAAAAAAAAAAAAAAAAAAAAAAAAAAATGGACCAGATGGGTAATGTAAGAAGAGAGATGGTAATGCTAATAAAAAATAAAAAGGAAATGCTAGAAATCAAAAACACTATAACATAAATGAAGAATGCCTTTGATGACCTCATCAGTAGACCGGACACAGCTTAGAAAAGAATCAGTGAGTTTGAAGACATGTCAGTAGAAACTTCCCAAATTGAAAATTGAATAGAACAATAATGAGTAAAAAGATTGAGTCAGTCATCAAAAAGCTCCCAACAAAGAAAAGCACAGGACCAGATGACTTCACAGGTGAATTTAACCAAAGATTCAATGAAGAATTAACACCAATACTGCTCAAGCTCTTCCAAAAATTGAAGATGAGGAAACACTTCCCAACTCATTCCATGAGGCCATCATCACCTTAATACCAAATCCAGATAAGGATATCACAAGAAAACAAATTTATAGACCAGTGTTCCTCATGACAATACATGCAAAAATCTTCAGCAAAATACTAGCAAACTGAACCCAACAGTATCATAAGAGATTTATACAACATGATCAGGTGGGATTTATCTTAGATCTGCAAGGATGATTTGACATTGAAAAATCATTTAATCAGTCATGTCAACATGCTAAAGAAAAAAATTCTTATGATCATATCAATAGATACAGAAAAATCATCTGACAAAATCCAACACCCATCATGATAAAACTCTCAGCCAACTAGGAACTTCCTCAACTTGAAAAAGGACATTTACAAATCACCTGCAGCTATCATCATACTTAATGGTGAGAAACTAGATGCTTTCCCCGGAGGTTGGGAAAAAGGCAAGAAGGTCCTATTTCAGCACTTCTGTTCAATATAGTACAGGAAGTCCTATCTAATGCAGTAAGATCATACAAGGAAACAAAATATATAGAGACTGGGAAGAAGGAAATAAAACTGTCATTGTTAGCAGATGACATGTTTATGTAAAAATATCCCAAAGAACTGACAAAATTAATATACAAAAGTCAATTGCTTTCCTATACACTAGCAATGAAAAACTGGAATTTGTCATTAAAAACGCAACACCATTTACGCAAGCACAAAAATATTAAATAGTTATAAATTTAATGAAATATGTACAAAGGCTCTATTAGGAAAACTACATAACTCTGATAAAAGAAATTGGAGAAGATCTAACCAAATGAAGATAGTCCATGTTCATGAATAGGAAGACAATTATTAAAATGTCAGTTTTACCAACTTGATCTATAGATTTCATACAATCCCAATTGTAATTGCAGGAATTTATTTTGTGGATATCAACAATTTGATTCTAGAATTTTTTTGGAAAGGAAAAAGACCCAGAATAACTGACACAATACTGAAGAAGAACGAAATTGAAGGACTGATTCTGCCCGATCCTTGGACTTACTAGAAAGCTGCAGTGATCCAGACAGGTGTAGTGAAAGGACAGACATGTAGGTGAATGGAATAGAATTTTCAACAAATGGCTCTGTGACAACTGGCATTCACATACCAAAAAAACAAAACAAACAAACAAAAACAAATCTAGATACATACCCATCAAGTCAAAATGGATCATAGATTTAAATGCAAAATGTAAAACTATAAAACTTCTAAAAGATGGCAAAGGAGAAAATCTATGTGATGACTTTTTAGATACAACACCAGAAGCATGATCCATGAAAGAAAAAATTGATCAGCTGTTCATCATTAAAATTAAATACTTCTGCTCTGTGAAAGACACCATTAAAAGAATCAAAAGACAAACCACAGGCTGGGGGAAATATTTTCAAAACACATCTGATAAAAGATTTGTATCCAAAATATACAAAGACCTCTTAAAACTCAACTTAAGAAAACAAACAACCCATTTACAAAATGGGCAAAAGATCTGAACAGATATACAGATGGCAAATAAGCATATGAAAAGATATTTAACATCATGTCATTAAAAACAATGCGATTCCACTACATACCTATTAGAATAGCTAAAATTCAAAACACTGACACCACCAAAAGCTGACGAGGTTGTAGGGCAAACAGGAAGTGTCATTCACTGATGGTGGGAATGCAAAACGGTGCAGCCACCTTGGAAGACAGTTTGGCAGCTTCTTACAAAGCTTACCATCCGATCCAATCATCGCATCCCTAGGTATTTATCCAAATGAGATGAAAACTTAGGTAAACCTACAAACATACACATGAATGTGTATAGCAGTTTTATTCATAATTGCCAAAATATAGAAGCAACCAAAAGTCCTCCAATAGATGAATGGATGAACAAACTGTGGTGCATCCATAGAATGGAACAGCATTATCAATAAGAAGAAGAGAGTGATCAAGCTATGGAAAGCCATGGAGGAACCTTAAATGCACATTGCTTAGTGAAACAAATCAGCCCAAAAAGTTTACAGATGTACGATTTCACTTATAGGACTTTCTGAAATAGGTAAAACTATAGAGACAGTAAAAAGATCAGTGGTTTCCAGAGGTTCAAGGGGGCAGGGGAAGGGGTGAACAGTTGGAACACAAAGGATTTTTAGGACCACACTAATGCAACATCTTAATGATGGACAAAACTGGGGGAAAGGGGTTGGAGGCAGGTGGTGTAAATGGGAGATCTCTGTACTTTGTGTGCAAAGTAAACCAAAAACTGCTCTAAAGAATAGCCTATTTATTAAAAAAAAAATTATTGATGGGGGAGCATGGACTCCTCCCTGTCCTCCTCTTTGGCAGGAAGACCAGGGGGTGGTGGAGGAAAGAAGTGGGAGAGAAGGGAGGGGAACATTTGTGGTCCCCATGCCTTAGGCGAGAGGTAACTGAAGAGCTTGCCATGGCCAGGCCACATATAACCACCACCTGCCTGAAATTCCAGCCTCACTCTCTTGACTTAGACACATCCAACCAGGACAGAGGGTGCAGGGGCTCCAGAGCTTCCCAGCTCCAACGTCTTTGTCCCAGGTGGATCCCCATAAACCAGGCTGAAGCTCTGAGGGAGCCAAGCACTGTTTCCAGGAGGAGTCCATGGGGGAGAGGGGGAAGGAGGGCCGGTGAAACCCCAGAGGAGCCCACCACAGCCCAGCGGATCAGCTCCTGCTCCCACCATGAAACTGAGGCCACTCAACAAAATTCTCGTAAACTCCTCATTGCTCAACCCGGCCAAACCTTTTCCTCCTTTTCCGATTTCTCCTTTGGAGACACGTGGTTTCCTTCCCTACACTCCCCTCTCCTGCTGACCTCACCATTCCACCCCCTTTGCCTGGTTTCCAGTTTTTCAGTGCTGCTCCTCCTCATGCTCCCCCATCTGACACATCCTCACATCTCGCCATGAAGTCTCCGCTCCTTCCACCTGGTTTTGCCAGCTGTGTCTCTGGCAACACACAGAGAAGAGGTGCTGTGTTTCAGATACTGCAAGCAAGCTCTTGAGGTGGGGTCTGGAGAACCACCAAAGGACCCCAATAGCCCAGCCAGGCAGGGACCTCTGCAGTGTTTGGGGGCCACCTCTGACACCATGTGCTGCCAGCAGGGAGATGGCATCCTGGGTGTTCACGGCCCTCCTGGCTTCAGTCTCTTAGGTGCATTCAGCCAGATGTTCATGGAAGAAAATAAGTACAGCCAAGTGCAGGTAGCATGCACAAGGCATAAATCGCAAGGCTTTAGCATTTCTTTCAGTAAGTTCTCAGTGGAGTGGCAGATTTATAAAAGAGTTTCCAAGGAGTCAGCTCTCAGCTGGGCTTGGGAAAGTGTGTGGTTTTTGCTGTTGCTTCCCCAGTGCTGCACTGTTCGGTAAGAGCGATTCCGGTGTTGCTCAAGACTCCCCAAGGGTGCACTTTGCCGGCTCTTGGAAGCCCTGCCATTTTGCTCATCAACATGCTTTTGGTTATGCTTTTATGAGGCAGGCAGTGTTCCACCTCTGTTGTTTCCAAAAGCCAGAGCTCAGCATGTTTTTCATAAATCACTTTAATAAAAGACACATGAAAAAGTCAAAAACCTCCTTAGCATGTGTGACAAAGAATAAAAGAACATTTACAAACATACCAAAGAAACTGGTGGGTGAATCCACTATCAAGGGGAAGAAGTAGGATCTATGCCTGATTCCTAGGTGAGACAGGTTGCCTACCAAGGAGAGGGAGTAAGGCTGCCTTTCTAGAAAGATTACTTGTAAAGGGGAAGCAAAGAATGCCAAGAAAAATAATACAGCTTGGTTTAATTAGCTTAGTTGAATGCATGTTTTACTTCTGTCAGGGTAGCTAACTGAGGGTTTCTGCTCTGAGTCAGTCAATCCTTCCACGCTTCACTCTCCTCAATCTCCTTTAGTTCTGAAATCCTACAGTCCTCTCAGGAAAATGCCTTATAAAATGAGCCATCCTAATATCTTGATGGCCTTCCTTGCAACAGGCAGTTTCCTAAGTCTTATATTTGGATTTCCTAACTTCTGAAAAGGCTGATCTGAGACTCTCTCATTTCCGATCAATGGGGCTTTTATGGAGGGAAATGTTAAGAAATCTGTTAAAATAAACCATATTCATACTTTTTGGCCAAGAAAGTCCTCTTCTATGAATCTGCCCTGCAGAAATATGTACATGATACCTAAAGATGTATGTATGTAGGAGATATCTCAGACTTATCTGCAAAACCCAACTTTCCATTGAGAGGAGACTGGTTGGATAAATTACACTACAGCCAAGCACTGGAATAATATGTTGTCATTGCAAAGAATAAGATGGGTCTATATGGATTGACATGGAAAGATGCCAAAGGCATCTTAAGTGGAAAACTAAATTACAATATGATTTCTACTGTAAACATTACCTGCATAAAACATAGGCTATGCATAGAAAACAATCTGTGACTATGCCCTGAAATTCTGACACTGGTTCCAGGTGGTGGGGGGAAGGGTGTCTGTAACAGGTGCATTTAAGTGTTGCTCCTGCTTGGGAAATTCATCAAGATATTTCCATACGGTGCTGCTCAGCCACCTCCATTGTGACTTGTGACCAAGTCCAAGAGGACTCACTCTGCAGTCTTTTCTGCTGACCTCACTTGTCACATCCCCAACCTGATAATATGCTTGAATGAAGAAGAGGTAAGTATTTAAAGTGGAAGATAAGCAAGTTAGGTTAAGTCCTAATGGTGGTATCAACAATGTTTTAATTGCTTTTATTAAACTTATTGCCACAAAGATTAACCAATACAGAAAAAATTAAAAAAAAGGACACAATAGAAGCTTCCTGCTCTCCAAATCACATACACAGGTTACCGTCTTGAGTCTTGATTCTTGGAAGCCTTTTGAAGGGGACGATGTGATGGTTAATTTCATCTCTCAACATAGCTTGCTGATGGTGGCCACTTATTTTGTCAAGCACTGGTCCACTTGTCACTGTGGGATTATTATCTACCACCTGTAGCCTTTAAGTGAAGGATTGTTCTCAGGGATGTGGGAGAGCCCCATCCAATCAGTTGGAGGCCTTAAGAGCAAAGAACTGAAGGTTCCCAGAGGGAGAAGGGGTTCTGTCTCAACATTACAGCCTCCCCTCCTTCCTGAGTTTCCAGCCTAAGGAATTTGGATTCAAGACTTCAATATCACTCTTCCCAGAATTTCCAGCCTCTGGCTTGCCCTACAGGATTCGGACTTCCCAGCACCCACAATTGTGAGAGCCAAGTCATTATAATAAATCTCTTAATATACACGAGATTTACTACAAGGAATATATAGACACACACATACATGCATATATACATATATCCTCTTGGTTCTGTTTCTGTGGAGAACTCTGACTGGTACTAAACAAAAGTCCAATATTTCATGGAATCAATCTCTGTTTTATTTGGACCCAGACAGCATGGAGAAGGGGCTCTCAGGACACAACAGACATTGTGGTGAGTTATGTCCTATGTCATGCAGCAATGACATAAGGGGCAGGAGATGGAAAGGCAAAGCTTTTACAGGGAAGGACAAAGGCCACCCATGCTCTGGGAAACAAACCTGAGGCTCCTCGCAGACCCTGGAGGCTCCACTACAGAACCTGCTCCTTGCAGGCACAGGGGCACCCCCGCTGACAGGAAGGGCTCTCTGTGGTCGGGGGTGTGGGGAGAGCAGAGCTGGTGGAGAAAATGGGTTTCAGGTTTCCCAGACAGCTGGGGCCTGCACTCAAACAGTTCCTGCTCACCTCTCTGCTCTGCCCTGTCACTCTTCCAGTTACTGACAACCCTCCCCCACCCTGCCCGATCTCAAGATGCCCTGAGGTCAGGTTCAATCCTTGGGTTAAAACCTCCGGCCCCATCCCTTTTCTGTGCAACCCATGTGACACCAAAGGGGGTGAGGGGAAACTTCACTCTCTTCCTAATCATGCTTTTCCCTCAGAATTCCTGAACATTCCTTCCCCTGACAGCTGATACCCTCCCTGGTAACTGCTTTTTGTGTGGTCTGACTCTGGTTCCTTAAACCTTCATTTTTAATTACACACCACAGTGATTGAATCACTCTAGGGATATGCCCTCTCCAGTTTTCATGAGATGCATGCTCTTCTTGGACCAAAGGCCATCATTCTGATATTTTAGGCCAATTTCTGTTTTTCAAAATGAACTTTGAACCCCAATCCTGATCTTAACACTAACCTTAACCCAAACCTTAAGTTCCCTCTTTCTTAAGGTGACTGTGCAATAAAGTACCATGTGCCATAAGAAAGAATGATGTGGCTCTGCATGTACCCAAATGGAAGGAATTTCCAAGCATGTTGCTGACTTAAACAAGTGATAGGACAATGTTTAGAATGATCCTAGTTTTTTTCAGGCTGTCTGTCAGTTCCACGCTAGGTATCTTGGTTTCTAGGTCCCTGGATGTGAGGTCCTTAGCGCACAGCGATTTGCCTGGGTGGCCCACTGGGGCTTTGCAGCTGGGCTGGGAACTTGAACTGGGCTGGGCAGCCCTTCTTGGTTTTCTCATTTACTTCTTTGCAAGCAGAGGTCACCTTGCACATTCCCCTTCCTAGGAGGGTTAACCCAGGGATGGGAGCCTTGGAGGACCTCATGTTACTCAGGGTTCTCCAGAGATAAAGAACTGATAGGCAATACATACTTGCCTAGATATACATAAATGTTAAGATATTTATTCTAGGAATTGGCTCACACAAGCCTGGGGTTGACAACACTGAACTCTCCAGGGCAGGCCACAAGTTGGAGACTCCAATGGCGGTGAGGTTGAATTCCCCAGGAGAAGCTGGCTGGCTGAACTAGAGGCAGGAATTCTTCCTTATGGCTGCTGAAATCCTCAGTTCTGGCCTTACGACCTCTAAATGATGGGATGAAGATACTCCATTCATTGCTAAGGGCAATCTCCTTTGTGGATGAAGACGGACTCTTCTCCCATCAGGCCAGTGCTTCCTGGACCAAACAACCAGACATCATTTCCTGGACAAGTTGGCACATGAACTTCACCATCACAGGACGCAGGTTGATCGACAGGTGCAGAAAGGGCATCAGAAGTACAGTCAACACACACATTCCCCCCATTCCCCCCAAATAAACAGTTCTGGCAGTGAATCGAGGCCCAGCAAGACTGGCTTCTCTTTGCCAGGTGTTGAGTCACCTGGAGGAGACTCTGCCCACACCACGTAGGCCCTTAATGGTGCCTGCTGGGCCTATCAGGACCTGTGTGCTGTGCTTGGCCCTGAGACCCCTCAGGCAGCAGGTCCGGCAGCTGTGTTTGGGAGAATGTCTGGATAGGAGGGTGTTCTGGTTTGCTAATGCTGCCAGAATGCAAAATACCAGTAAAGGACTGGCTTTTATAAAAGGGGGTTGTGATGGTTAGGTTCATGTGTCAACTTGGCCAGGTGATGGTACCCAGCTGTCTGGTCAAGCAAGCACTGGCCTAACCATTGCTGCTAGGACATTTGTGGCTGGTTAATAAACCAACAGGCTGATTTATTAAATTATCAGTCAATTGGCTGCAGCTGTGACTGATGACATCAATGAAGGGCATGTCTTCCACAATGAGAGAATGCAATTGGCTGGATTTAATCCAATTAATCAGTTGAAGACTTACAAGCGAGACAGATAGGGACCTTCACTTCTTCTTCGGCTGCCCAGTGAAGCATTTCCTGAGGAGTTTGTGGAAGTTGCTGGTTCATTCCCTGAGGAGTTCATTGAACACCTTCGTTGAAGATCCCAGTTCATTTCCTGAGGAGTTCGTCAAAGTTGCCGGTTCGTTTCCTGAGAAGTTCATTGGACATCTTCCTTGGAGTTGACAGTTTGCTGACTGCTTTACAGAATTTGGACTCGTGTATACACACAGTTGCGTGAGTCACCTGTATAAATTTTATAGTCATAGACACCTCTATTGATTCTATTTCCCTAGAGAACCCTAACTAATACAGGGGTTTATTTGGTTACACAGTTACAGTCTTAAGGCCATAAAGTGTCCAAGGTAAGTCATCAACAATTGAGTACCTTCACTGGAGGATGGCCAATGGTGTCCAGAAAACTCTGTTAGCTGGGAAGGCAAATTGCTGGTGTCTGCTCTGGAGTTCTGGTCTCAAAATGGCTATCTCCCAGGACATTCCTCTCTACCTCCAAAATGTCACTCTCAGTTGCTCTTGGGGCATTTGTCCTCTCTTAGCTTTTCTGAAGCAAAAGTCTGCTTTCAAAGGCCATCTCCAAAATATCTCTGTAAACTGCAGTTCCTCTCTCAGCTCCTGTGCATTATTCAAAGTTTCCCTCGTGGCTGTCGCAAACTCACTCCTTCTGTCTGAGCTTATATAGTGCTCCAGTAAACTAATCAAGGCCCAAGCTGAATGGGCAGGGCCACACCTCCATGGAAATTATCCAATGAAAGATCTCGCCCACAGTTCAGTGATCACGTCTCCACGGAAACATCCAATCAAAAGTCTCCAACCCAATCAACACCAATACATTTCCTGCCCACACAAGACTGCATCAAAGATAGTGGTGTTTTGGGGGACATAATACATCCAAAACCAGTACAGAGGGTGATGAGACCTGGGCTTGGGCTCAGGTGGTCATAGGTTCAATCCCTGAAGCCCACCACTTCCCAGTTCTCTGCCATTGGATGAGATGTTTGCTTTCTTGGACCTTGGTTTTCAATTCTGTGAAGGGCAGTTAGAAGCAGCCCTACCTTTTAGTATTGTTGTGAGGATTAAATGATGTATCAGTAAGAGGTCTTCAGAGAAACAGAATCAAAAGGATGTATGTATATGACACATGTATATGCATATGTATGTGTGTGTATGATATATATGCATGTGTGTATAGATTTGTATATATGTATTTGTGTATATATGTACAGGCATGTATATATATACACATATATATATATATTTAAAGATATTATAAGGAATTAGCTCACACAGTCATGGAGTCTGGCAAGTCTTAATTCCATAGGGCAGGCTAGAGGCTGGAAATTCCAGTAAAGGTGACCTTGAAGTCATGAGTCTGAATGCCTTAGCAGAAGCAGACAGGCTGGAAATTCTGCTAAGAGATGACATTGAAGTCTTGAGGCAGAAATTCTTCTGACCTCCGGAACCCTCAGTTCTTGCTTTTACAGTCTACAACTGATTGGATGGCACCCACTCATATTACGGAGGATAATTTCCTTAAGGTCAGCTGAGTATGAATGCCAACCCCATCTGTGAAATCCCTCCACAGTAGCATCCCAGACCAGTGTTTGATCAAATCACTGGACACCACAAGACAGCCAAGTTGACATGTAAAATTAACCATCACGAATGATAAATGTATGAATAGTAAATCCAAATGCTGAGCACAGTGTCTCCAGGGGAGGCTCGCGTGGCACAGCTCGGAGGTGAGGGGTCCTTGGGGCAGGCTGTCAGTTGAACCATCTGAATGAAGTCTCAACTCCCACTTTGTTTCCCAGGAAGTTTCTGGGACTCAGCAGACCCTTCCTACCTTCCTCCACCCAAACAGGAAAGTGGCAACAGTTAGAGGTCTCCACGCTTAGGGATATTCAGGAGATAATCACCCAGGTGGTAAGAGGATTTCCTCCTGGGTTTCCTGTGTCTCTAATACCCAAAGATATTAAGAAACGTCAAAGTATTGGAGAGAGTGGATAGTTATCAGGGGCCCATGTTCTGGGAGGGTTTTCCCCATTTCAGAACCCAGCTCTGCAGACTTGGCACAGCCACAAGAATGGCTCCCTTTGGGTTCAGAGGTCGAAGATGCCGAGGGTCTGGGTGGACCCCAAGTGCATGTTGCGTTCATCCTGTCCCCTTCTTTCGTGAGTCCCTAGACTCATTTGCACCTGGCGAGTGGTCAGGCTCTTCCCAACGTGCATGCAGCCTCCAGGGCCCTCTGCCTGATCCTTCCCTTCTGAGACCTCCACTTCCCTTACCCACAGTGTACCCTTCCCTGCACACACCCACACTCCATCCACCGAGCTCCTCCCAGTCCCCCCTCCTCCCAAAGATGATGGTAATTAACCCAAATTGCATATTGGTGTCAATATGCAAAGCCTTCAGGGAATTTGACTAAATCCAGCCAGGATCTGTGGCTTATTTATGGACTCATATGGCTTTTTGATTTCCCTGGCTTTTGCCAAATTGCTGACTTGTTTTTAAATTATCCAGCCCCCGCCCCTTCTTCTCTGGTTCTTGGGAAGATAAAACCTCAAGCATGTGGTCCCTTCTGTCAGAGCTGTGATGATTCTCGGGCCACTGCCATCCCCTCCCCAACATCTACCACTGCAGCCATTTCTTCCAAACTGATCCTCATTTTTCATATATTCCTTCAGAAGCATTTTGCTCTCAGAAACGTGGAAAGCTGAGAAGTAAGATGCAGGGAAGGAACAATGCAAAGGTGTCTTCTCCTTTCATCTTTGCAACAAAAATTCAAACAAAAAATGTCTGGCAATAGCTGTTGCATCATCTCTAAGGACATTCCCAGCCAGCATTTGTAATTTTATAGGATGAAACCTGATAGTCCAAGCAGATCCCAAACTCTCCTAAATCCGCCAAAGGACCAACACGATATCAAGCCTTGGAGATCAGTTGTAAAGCCATGAGTGCTTTACAACAGACAAATGGAATGTGTTCTGGGGACAGTGTGGGTTTGTCCTATGAAAAGAGGCCCAGAAGATTTAGACTCAACTGAGCTGTCAGCCACACTCCACCCCAGTCTTCCTCTCCCTGCTCTGCCTGGAAGGGCTGCGATACAGATGCCTCCCAAACTCAGGCTTCCTCGAGGTTCACACTGGAGCTGATTAACACATTGTAACTTTTAAATTAAACTCAGGAATTCCCCATCCTTATCCTGGTGCTACACAATTATTCTGTAGATTGCTCACAAGGGATCCTCAAAAGGAGGAAAAAATAAGCCCTAACCTCCCACTTTGCGACTGGGCTTATCGCTTCCTAAAAAAAAACCTCTTGTTTGCCTCACAGAAGCCTGCAGCCTTCCTGCATGAATTTGTTCTGGGTGTTAAAAGCAGGCAGGCCATCGTCCCTCTCTACATTCTGGGTGTATTGACCTGGCCCCATTTATATGCACTGCTGGCCAGAGGTGGTTTAAAATTCTTGGGCACTCCTTTCAGAAGGTGGAGACTTCCCCATGAGTGGGATGGACATAGAGATTTGCTTCTAACAAATTAAAAAAAAAAAAAAAAAAAAAGCAGACATGATGGCATGCAACATCAGACACTAAGTGTATTGATTTTCTTTGCTGCATAACAAATAACCACAAACTTATCTTAAATGACACAAATGTATTATCTCACCATTTTGTAGGTCAGGAGCTCAGCACTGCATGATAACGTTCTCTGCTCAGGGTCACACAAGGCAAGATGCTGGTCAAGGCTGAGATCTCATCTGAGGTTTGGGGTCCTCTTCCAAGGTCATGCAGGTCGTTGGAAGAATTCTGTTGCTTGCAGTTCTAGCACTGAGGTCCCCTTTACCTCGGGCTGTCAGCTGGGGATGATTCTCAGCTCCTAGAGGCTGCTCTTGGGGCTTTGTCAAATGGTCTTCTCCACGCATGGCCGTTTGCTCCTTCAAGTCCTGCAGGAAAATCTCTGGCTTCAAGTCTCTGATCAAATTTTAGGGCTTGCCTGATTAGATCAGGCCCACTCAGGATCATCTCCCTTTTGACTGACCCAAAGTCAAATTATTAGGGATCGTAATTACAAAATTCCTTCTGCTGTATAATGTGGGGTGAGACTCTCAGGGGCTTTCTCATAATTCTGCCTACCACCCCAAGTCATAAAAGGCCCCATGGCTTCCTGTTTGTTTTGCTCCCTCTCTCTGGGATCACCCATTGTAGAGAAAGCCAGCTTCCATAGAATGAAAGCACTCAAGCAGCCTGGTGAGCAGTCCCACATGGCATGGTCATGAGGAACTGAGGCCTCCAACCAACAGCCATGTGAGAGCACCATCTTGGAGGCGGGTCCTCCAGCCCCAGTCCAGCCTTCCGATGACCGCAGCCATGGCCGCCACCATGACTGCCACCTCGCAAGAGACCCTGAGCCAGAGTCCCCTGGCTAAGCAGCTCCTGGATTCCTGGCCCTCCAAACCGGCCTGAGATAATCTATGTTTGTTGTCTTACGATGGTATGCTTTGAGGCAATTTGTTACACTGAGCAATAGACCACTAATACATGGTCTTGATTCACTACGAGTGGAATTAATAATTAGGAAAATGTTGCATTAACAAATGAGAAGAAAAATCCCAGCAAAAGTGCTTTCTTCCCCTCCCTGTTCCCCAAAACGATCTCTCATCTGGGCCTTTGCAAAGCCACTTGGGGATGTTCCATCAGACTGTACTGGCTACTGGACCCCTTCCCACAGCTGTGGGGGGTGAAGGAACCTGTTGCCAAACCACTAGTTCCATTGCCAGAGTCCTGCCTTTCCCGTTTCATTCCAAGGCTTGCCCCCATTTTTTCCCTGGTTCATTTGAATACTTTGCTCCTCTCTGAATACCAAACTCCCCACTCTCTAAGTGCCCTTCCTGTCCACTCCTTGCCTTTTCTTTGCAGACCTGGATCCTCTTGTTGCATTCCACAGTGTAGAGCGAGCTGTGGGGGGCAGGGCGGGGAGGTACACGTGTTACATGAGCTCTGGTTGCCCCCAGGGCTTCCCAAACCTGGGCTTAGGGCCACGGCTTGATTTAAGCCATTTCATGGTGGGAAGCGCAGCTCTGGGCTGAGCTCTGCACACCGGGTCCTTTTCCCCCAAGCTGTGAACTCAGCGCCAGATGACACATCACTGCCCGTCCCCATCCCCGCGGCCCCGCCGCCCGCGCAAGCTGCCCACGCTCACTTTCTGCAGAAGGTGTTGGGGGAATTCCAGGGGCAGATCGGAGGGGCAAGCTCTCATGTCCCGAGTGCGTGGGAAGGGCAGGGTGGGCTTGAAGGCATCCCCGGCGGGGCCCGTGCAGGCCCAGCGTGCGCAGAGGCGGGGCGGGGGACCCTGCAGGGCCCGGGCTCGGTGGAGCTCCTGGCCGGAGAAACCCGCGGCCTGAGCAAAGGGCCGATTATGAGCGGAGCAAAGCTGAGCCGAGACTTTTGTTCCCGCAGGTCTCACCTGGAGCTCCCGAGAGCGCCGGTGACCTGGACGCACATCTTGACACAGTCCAGACCCTCTCCCGCCCCTGCCGGCAGCCATAACTGGTACTAAACTCAGAGAGTTTGGATTTAGTACAACCTGAGCTCCACCTCCAGGACTTCACTCCGCTGGAGGAAGCCTGCCCCGCCCCCGCCTAGGGGCTTGCTGGGAGAGGGCTCTGAGACCCAGGGCTCCGGCTCTTCCAGACCCCCCTCCCACCCCAACTGGACCCCGCGTCTCAGAGGATCTGGGGAGGAGAGGTGCCCCCCACTCATGATCTCATCTGATGCCCAGGGCAATGGGGGTGCTGGGGATGCAGTGTGCACACAGCCCTGTTGCATGAATGGGAAAGTGAGGGGTGGGGTCATGGTCACTTGCAGGAGGAGCCCCAGATGAGAGAGACAACCACGGCTGTTTCTTCCCACATCACTGCCACTGAGTGGGGCTCAGCACCTACAGGAGCTCTTCAAGGCTGAGTCTCCAAATCTCCCTGCACCAGGGGGGGAGAGAGGGGAGGGAGGAGGCAGGGAGAAGAGAGGGAGCCCCGGGACCTGGGCCTGAGCCCCTGCGAGACATCTCTCCCTCCCCAGTCTTCCTCTGGCTCTCCGGGGCCAGCCTGGGTCTTTTGCCCTGAACCCCCCCAGGCTCTCAGAGCTGTGTCCTCACCATAGAAGGCTCCTTAGGCAGATTGGAAAATCCCAATTCTGGCCCCATTCCTGCCCCACTTACCATGCTCAAGGCCTACTCCTTCCTGCAGGCATCTCGGCTTCGAATCTTCCAGTACTTGCCCTACACTCTCTTCCCAAGCCCTGGGAGGGTGGTTTGAGCTGCAGGTTCAGCTGCCAGCACCTCCTTCTTAGGAACCAGGCCCAGTGCTCAGTTAGTGGAGGAGACTTTGCTGCCCCAAACTTGCCCTGGAGGCGTGGGGGATCTGGCTTTTAGGCTCTGTCCTGGTGGTGGGCTGAGGATGGGTTTTCGTCTCTGGGCACACTCAGTCTGGGCATGTGTGGGAAGTAGGAGCAGGAGAGGTGTGTTCTCCTGCCCCAGTCTTGAGTACACACAAGTCTGTTCTGGGATTCAGCTGCACAGCCCACCCCAGGCATCCTAGTGCTCAGTCTGGGCCCACTGGGCATGGGAGCCAAGGGAAGAGCCTGGAGGGCCTCTCAGCAGGAGGGCGGGAAACTTCCAGCCAGAACAAGCCCCTGTTTGCTTCCTGGGCCAGGGGGCACACTCCAGGAGCCCTCAGGCTGCCGGCTGGGAATCCTGCCCTCTGCCCCAGAGCTGCCCTTCAGACCCCTGCCTCCAGCCTGAGAGAATGAAAAGGACTCCCAACTGGAGGGCCACAAAATCCACTGCCTCTTATTTTTCTCTTTAAAATTCTGACTCATGGGCTAAGATGTCAGTGGAAGAAAGAGAACAAGATGTATCTTAGATATAATTTTGAATAAAAATGTGAAGCAATCTGTAACTGGTAAGGGCCATCAGGCAATTGGTTAAGGGGATTTGGGCAGAGTGGAACTATCTGGGTTTGAACCCTGACTCCACCATCCTTGTTGATCAGCTGCGTGATATGGGGTAACTTGCTTAAACTCTGTGTGCCTCAGTTTCCTCACCTGAAGAATGAGGGCAATGGCAGCCTGTATCTCATGGTGAGAGTTGAGAAAACAAACTGAAATAGCTTAGAATAGAGCCTGACTTACTACATTCTCAATACGTTCTCAATACAGGTAGATAAATTCATATCTGTGTTCTATCGAAGCCAAGAAAGAGGGGGAGTCAGAGCTGGAGATTATGCTGTCAGGACTCTGCTCTAGCAAAGGAATGGGCTGGCCTGGCTGGGGCTGGGGCAAGGACAGAAATGAAGCACTGGGCATGTTCCAAAGGTGATTCATGGGTCCCAGCTGGGAACCCCAGCTACTCAGACCATGAAGTCAGGATGGCCAGGTCAGGGGGAAAACGGGACACAGCTCTTGGCCACAGACGGAGATGGAAGTCCAGACTCAAGGAAGAAGGGCTGTAGAAGTGAACCATGGTATTCTTTGGGCCTTTGGGGCACAGATGCAAACACTTTAGGTGCTCGAATCACCCAAGATGGCAAGGGAGGTCACCCTTGGGTGTTCTCTGCAGAAACTGCAACAATTGGGATTTTTTTTCGAAGGGAGTTGATAACTTTGTATTTGGACTTCAGTTTGACAGGCTTTCCCTCCTGGGTGGCCAGGTGACACCCACCTTTCTGAGTTTTCTTTTCTTGCGATGTGCTCACCCCTGGCTTCTTTATATCCAGAGCCTCCTTCACACCTGCAGCCATGGGTCTGGCTCCAGAAATCCGAATCAGCAGCTCCAGAGTGGGAAGCGTAGGTGTCTAGGATTGTACTCAGCCCAAGTGGCTGATGCAAGGGTATGAGAGCCTCAGGTAGTCTTAAAACCTTGTGACAAAAGTTTAAATGTATGTAGCCACACATGGCTGGGGCATACCATATGGATGGTGGAGCTGTAGAAGGATGTGGATCACCGAGAGGTTGGACATGGAGCCACAGCTGCCTGCAAACATCCATGCATGAATAGGCCGCTCGTTGGCTGATGCTCTGACCAGGTGGTTCTCTCTGGCCAGCATACAAGACAATCTGGTGAGAAAACAAAGAAAATCCTGTCAGAAATGCTAACGAGAGAAAGAGCTATGCTCGGAAATTGGACAAGGTACAAAGGAAGGATAAATCAAGGCATCCATGTGTAATGCCATACCATATGTAAATGACAGCTTACCCCTTAAAAAATAGTAGGGCCCACCCTGATCAAGAGAGTGAAAGGAGAAGCTTCAGGGCTCTGCCCCCTACCACCAAGAACTGACAGGAATATCTTTCTCAAAGCTCCAGAAAACTTAACAGGGCAAGTGCTGAATTAAGTAAAAATTTTCTTAATTCAAGCACCCTGGCTGGCCCTGCCCCCATGCTTCCCTGGCTTGGCATGGAGCCAGCTTGCACTCCCATTTGCAGATCCCTGGTCCCAGTTCTAGAGAGAACAGAGTAACCCTTGTGCACACTGGGAACATGTATATCTGGCCCCGTCTGTCTGGTGGTGGCTGGAGGGACTCACTGTCCCAGAACTTGCCCTGTGTGTAGAAGGCAGCTCACAGAGCTCTCCTACAGAACACTGTGGGAAAGGAGTCAAGTGGCTTCCTGAAGCAAGGGATTGCTGGCTGCAGGACATACAGTGTAGTGCCAGGGACCATCAGGAAACTGTTTCCTAAGGAAGAGGGGACATTTGGATCCATGTAAATGATGGAATTCCTAAGGCCACCCACACATGCCCAAGACAAGGTGCATGCATAGAAAGGAGCAATGAGGCCTCCATGCTTTGGCCTGGTGCTATTCTCTAAACTCATTGTATGGATATGCCCTGAAGGAGAGCACTTGCACAAGTCAAGCTGCAAAGACTGGAAGAGGTGTTTTCTTTTCTTTTCTGTTTTTAGATTCTGGCATTCAAGGAAAGCTCTGTCACAGCACCAGCTGGATACACATGTAATGGACAGAGATTCAGGTCTAAATTCCAGGGATAACAGGATAAAACATCTAAATGTCCAGGTTTCAACAAAAGGTTACAAAGCATGCAAAGAAACTGGAAGCAATGTCCCAGTCAAAGGAAAAAAATAAGCATTAGAAACCATCAAGGAGGAGAACCAGACCTCGGTCATAACCAGAAAAAGACTTTTAAAAAGTGGTCTGAAATCTGCTCAAAGAGCTAAAGGAAAACATGTATAGAGAAAGCCATAAGAAATTAGGAAAATGATAGATGAACACAAACAGAATATCAATAAAGAGATGGAAATTGTGAAGAGGAACCAAACAGAGTTCAAGACCAGAGTAACAGAAATTTTAAATTCCCTAGAGGGTTCAACAGCCTACTGGAGGTAGCAGAAGAATGAATTAGCTAACCTCAAAGATAAGGCAATTGGAACTCATCCAGTCTGAGGAAGAGGATGAAGAATGAAGAAAAGTGAACAGAGCCTGAGGAACCTGTGGGACACCATCTAATGTAAGAAGATATGCTTTGTGGTTGTTCTGGTTTGCGAATGCTGCCAGAATGCAAAACACCAGAAATGGATTGGCTTTTATAAAAGGGGGTTTATTTGGTTACAGAGTTACAGTCTTAAGGGCATAAAGTGTCCAAGGTAAGACATCAACAATCGGGTACATTCAATGGAAGATGGCCAATGGCATCTGGAAAAACTTTGTTAGCTGGGAAGGTGCATAGCTGGTGTCTGTTCCAGAGTTCTGGTTTCAAAATGGCTTTCTCCCATGACTTTCCTCTCTAAGCATCTGCTTGTGCCTGGGTTGTATTCTTTGTAAGCTGCAGCTCCTCCAAAATGTCACTCTCAGTTGCTCTGAGGTCCTTCTGTGTGTGAACTCCTTTGTTTGACTCCAATGATCCAATTAACACCCACCCTGAATGGTTAGGGTAACACCTCCATGGAAATTACCCAATCAAATGTTTCACTCACAGTTGATTGAGTCACTTCTCCATGGAAACACTCAATCAAATAATTCCAATCTAATCAACACTAATACATCTGCCCCCACAAGACTGCATCAAAGAACATGGCATTTTGGGGGATATGATACATTCCAACTGGCACAGTAGGAGTCCCAGAAGGATAACAAAGAAAGGGGCAGAGAGGATGGTCATCAAAATAATTGCTGAAAACTTCCTAAATTTAATGAAAGACATGAATATGCACATCCAAGGTGCTCAATAAATGAAACAGGATAAACCTAAATAGAAACACACCACACCATGTTATAATAAAACTGTCCAATGCCAAAGATAGCGAAGCGATATGTCACTTACAAGGGAGCCTCAATAAGATTAAATGCTGATTTCTCATCAGAAACCATGGAGCCAAGAAGGCAGTAAGAAGACATATTTAAGTGCTGAAAACAAAAATTTGCCAAACAAGAATTCTATATCTAGCAAAACTGTCTTTTAAAAATGAGGGAGGGATAAACAAAAGCTGAGGGACTTCGTCACCACTAGACCAGCCCTCGGAGAAATGCTAAAGGGAGTTCCTCAGGTTGAAAGGAAGGGACACTGGATGATTGACTGAAGCCATGTGAAGAACTGAAGATCTCTGTAAAGATAATCATATGGGTAAATATAAATACTAGTACTATTATATTTTTGATTCATAACTCCACTTTTTACTTCCTACAGGTTCAAAAGGGCAAATATATAAATGTAATGATAAATCAATGGTTTGAGACTCATTATGTATAAATATATAATTTGTGAGAAGAACAACATAAAGATGTTGGGACATAAGGGCATAGGAATATAATTTGTTTATGCTCTTGAAGTTAATTTGGTATCAAAGCAAACAAGACTGTCACAGATTTAGGTTGCTAATTTAAGCCCCATAGTAACCACAAAGAAAATATCAGAAAGTATACAAACTTGCAGAGACAGAAAGTAGACTATAGTTTACCTGGTCTAGGGGACAGGGGCAATAGGGAATTAATAAAAATGAATACAGGATTTCTGTTTGGGGTGAAGGGAATGTTCTAGTAATGGATGGTGGGGAGGGTACTGTAACATTGTGCATGTGATTAATCCCACTGAATGGTATGCTTGGGAGGGGTTGGGGTGGAAAAATTTTTGTGGTATATATGTCTCCACAAACAGAAACTAAGGAGATAATGACAGCTAAATGCAATACAAGATAATGGATGGGATTTAAGAATGGAGGAGAAAAGTCTCAAAAGAACATTATTGGGCCATAAGAAAAAATTGGAATATAGATTGTAAGCTTTATATCAATGTTAAATTTCTTGAACTTGATAACTGTACTTAAGGTGATTACATAAGTGAATATCCTTGTTTATAGGAGATGTACATGGAAGTATTATGTCTTTAGGCAATATGATGCATGCAACCTTCTCTTAAATGTTCATAAAATTAGATAGATAGATAGATAGATAGATAGATAGATAGATAGATAGACAGATAGATAGATAGATATAGATAGATAGACAGACATACAGCAGAGTTGGCAAAATGTTAAAATCGGTTGATCTGGATGTCTGAGGAGGGAGTATGTTGGAGTTTTCCATATGGGCTTCATATTATTTTTGCAACTTTTCTGTAAGTTTTTAATTACTTCTAAATAAAAAGTTTAAAAAACAGTAGGGACAAGAAACCTGGTCCTCCTCATAGCTGACCAGCATCGCTTTATTTCATATAAATACAATAAGACAACTCTGCTTTGTCATCACCCCACTGATGATGAGAAATAAACCAGGAATGGCAGGTTGGGTTTGGAAAGTTGATTATGTGTCTGGTAACCAGAACATGATACTGAGAGATTCTTGAGAGAGCTCTGACCCAAACAAAACCGAACCTGGGGACAGTCGGAGCGACTGTGGCAGACCTAAGAAATGGTCATCACTTGCTGAACTCCACTAGCAGGCACTGTCTTCTTCACAGTGTCTTTGGGCCCTGGTTAAGTGTGGGTGTTGCTCCAAAGAGTTTTTAGTTATTGTCTTTCCCAAAGGGTTTTAGAGGTACCATCTGACACCTGGCATTATATTCTGAGGTGATGATGAGCATCTCTAACTTGGTTGACTTGGGATCACTTAGAGACCCCCTGGTAAGTGTTTGGGGCATGGTCAGGGCCTTGCCCAGGCAAAGAATGATTCTTTGAATGTTACTGTGAGTTGGTAAGTGTGAGAAGTAAGTCTAATCTGAGCCTTGGCTTTCCCTTCAGTGGCCTGTGGACAGCAATGCCACTTTTTGGCACTTTCACTGAGATGTAAAGAGTCCAAGCCTTATGAGGAGCTTGTGACACTTCCCCAAGACCACTGAAGCGAGGGAACAGGACGTTGCTCACATG
This sequence comes from Choloepus didactylus, assembly GCF_015220235.1. Lineage (NCBI taxonomy): Eukaryota > Metazoa > Chordata > Mammalia > Pilosa > Megalonychidae > Choloepus > Choloepus didactylus. The sequence continues at coordinate 2,120,123 of NC_051315.1, forward strand.
CCTTCCTTGTAAGTAGTGCCAAGCCTAGTGATATGCTCACAAGTTCACTGTGGAAATCCAAACAAATCTATGAGGCACAACAAGCAAGCCAAGTCTCAGGGGCCTGAGCTCCAGGAAAAGTCCCCCAAAATTCACCTTGAAGAGGTCCTGTGTCCAGGAAGAAGTTTCCACTGCCACCCTAGCAGTTTACTGCATTCACCTTGCTCCCAAAATAAAGAGGCTAAAATTCAGGTCATCCTTGTGTGAGCTTCCAGCCTCAGCAAAGTGGGAAAGCTTTGGGTCAATATGAAAATGTGCACATGTGAAGCAGGAGCAAGTGGTCACTGACTAGCCCTTCTCTCACACATGGCTGACATGGGGACCTGTATACCTGGGGCCAAGTGCTTGAACACTCCATGGTGGGGTGGGCCACAGGTCCGGGGGCTGTCTGCTGATCTCAGCTGGACAGGCCCATCTGGCTGGCAGTGTAGACGTCCGTGTCTGCCTCATCAGCTCCGTGCAGCCCCCCTGCACCCTGTGCTCTAAAGAAGGGGTGCAGCCCTCATCCCCATTGCAGTGGGTTGAATTAGGTACCCCCAGATTTTGACATGTTCTTAACCGATATTCCCACGGGTGTGAACCCACTGTAAGTAGGAACTCTTGAAGATGTGCTTTTAAGTTAAGGTGTGGTCCACTGAATGAGGGTGGGAGGCCTTCTAAAAAGAAACAGAAGTCAGAGTCAGGGAAAGCCATGGGGAGGAGCCGGAAGCTGGAAGACAGTGGAACCCGGAAGAGAAAGGATAGGACATCGCCAGGTGACAGCAAAGCCAATGAACCTTAGGACTGCTGGCAGCCAGATGCCACCAACCCCACTCCCATCCGGCTAGACAAGAATGGCTATAAAAGACTAACACAAGGGATCCCCGGGATGGAGGAGCTCTTCTGGATGTTGACTGTTCTGGTGGATACGTGAATCTACCCATGTAACAAAACTGCATAGAACTAAACACACACACACACACACACACACACACACACACACACACACACGGGAGGGCATGTAAAACTGGTGCAATCTGCACAGGACCAATGGATCATGCCAAGGTCAGTTTCCTGGTTGTCATATTGTACGATAGCTCTGTAAGATTGGGGGAAGCCAGCTGATCTTTGTGTATAAGTTCAGCTAATTGCATGTAAATATATGTTGATCTCAAAATACAAATTTTAAACATTATTGGGAAAAAATAATTCTCATTATGTGAAGTGTTTAATTTAAAATACTTTAAAATACCGAGGATCTAAGGCCCAGGAGGAGACCCCACTTTATGGCCTCCCATCTGTCCCCTCCTTGGGTCACAGGATTTATGCCGCCCATCCTTCCCCTCCACCACCCCTTGCTGCAGAGCTGAGGCTACTTCCACCCCAGGGTGAGGTGATGGCCAGGCAGCTGGACACAGGGGGCCTCTGCAGCCACAGGGAGAGCCCCAGAACTGGCAGGGCTGGACTGGGAGTCCCCAGGAAAGGAGTGGGAATTGCTGGGGTTGAACTTAAAGGTAAAGAACCAAGGGGTGAGGGGTGAAGCTGGAGTAGGGGGTGGTTAGAATTGTCCACATGGGGGGGGGCCCTCCTCTGGATGCCCAAGGATGCTCATGAGGGACCCATGGCCTGGCTCCTGGATGATGCAGGGGAGCAGTTGAGGATGGGGCCATCCCTGCCTTCCCAGCTGATGAACAATTTCCTGAAGCATCTAGCGGAGAATGTCTCAGCCCTCTGCCAGCATGCTGATCTCAGCACGGAGGAGAGGGAGATTTAGAGCTGGGGTGAGGTAGTAGTATATTTCTTCAAAACAACCAAAAGAAAGTATGTCATGAAAATAAAAATTTTACTTTTTGCTGCTATGTTTTTGTGTCCTATCATAGACTCCTAACAAAGTTTTGACATTTCATGCATTCTATCTCATTAACCATTATCAGTATTTTATCAGTGCATTAAGTTGGGGCGAGGCTAACAGAGACATCCCAGCCTGCCTCTCCAGGAGAGGCCCCAGGAGGTGGTTCTCTCTGTGATCTAGAGCTTTCTATGGCCCACATTTTCTACCGCCCAAGATTCCCTGTGCCCCCAAGGTTTCAGTTCTCAGTATGGTAATTCTACTGCACAGAGCTGTGATCGTATACTGGAGTCTTAAACACACTGGGCTGGGCCCACGGATTTGGAGTAAACCTGAATTCAGACCTGAGAGGAGAGGGAAAGAGAGATAATGATTGACTCTAAAAAATCAGATGTTGTCTGATGCAAGGTTCAGAAATCTCAAAGCATGGCTTTCCCTTGAGGTGGTGGCTGTTACGGTTGCGTGTGTGCATTTTGTTTGGGTTGGGATTATAACACTTCCCTTTTGTGCCTGTGAAAAAATCAGGAATCAGCCAGACTGGGTTGCATTTCCCTTCAGGAAGCGTTAAACAGGCTTGATGCCTTCCCTGAGGTTTTATTCCCTCTCCCTGCTCAGGGGAAACTCTTCTCAGAATAGTGTTCCTAGGCTGATATAAGGTATAAACAGAATGCAAATGACAACGGGTATCTTGGCTTAAGCATATTAACAGAATTATTTGCATAACCACTATCAATTAAAATCATAACATAACTTCCTAGATGTACATCACTGATCATACTACAAGACAGCAATTTAAAACTTCCCTAAGATCAACATCCTGTGCAAAAGCAACCAGTCTAAGGAATGAAGAGTAGCACATTCTAGAATTGTGTGCTCTGTGATGGAAGTGCAGAGTTTATGTCACACCCAACTTGGCAGATGACTAAAAGGAAAATCGCCGGCTGCTACTTGTTGGGTATTTGGTTGTAGTTTACGTTCAACAGATGTAAGCATTTGGGTTGACACAGGAATTCAGTTTCCTAATTCAGTTTCTTAACAACTAACTATTTCTGCACAACTTGCATCATGATTCCCCTATGGTTATCTGATCAAACAATTAACTGTGAACATCACCTACTGTGTCCACTAAACATGGTGGAGACTTAAAAAGGGGCCATGAAACCCTGGAATAATAGGACAAAGCAAACAAGTTTCTCAGTTTTCTGGTAGGCATAGTAGAGGGAATTTTGTACTCCTCTTTGGCCCTCCGGACTTAGGGTTTAAGGAGCAAGAGGAGCTCCCCTGGGAAATTAAGGAATCCCAATGTGCAAAGGTGTCACAACATAGGCACTTGCTTTGGGGACACTTGTTTGAGGTCAGCAAGGGTGGCACCACTGAAGAGCTCTCTGAGCCTGCCTCCAACCAGGTCAGTTACACCTGGGGTTGAATCTCGAGGGTCAAGGCCAGACTGTACATTCTACCTATTAATATGGGAAAAGCCAGAGGGTCAGGTCCAAGTCAAGTCCACAGGAATATCAATTCCCACATGAACTCTAAGGGGCGGAAGTGGGCTCATCAAGAGGACATGCAGCCAAGATTTCAAAGCCAAGAGAGAACTCACTGTATCTGGAAGAGTTTTGGATGAGAGAAAAAGATCCAGAATAAAAATTTAGAGCTGCATGGCTTGAGCTGATTTAAGGGTGCACAGTAGTTGGGCAGGTCAGTTAGGCTTAAAGGTATTGGTTCAAGCAGGGCAAACCTTGAGAACTTATTTTAGGTCCCATGGTTTTTTCAGAGGTGAGTAGGACCTCTTATAAATATTTATTGATTATTGCCCATTATGGTCCATTAAATAAATATTTATGAGTATCTGTTATGTGACAGATGCTGCTGGGCTCTGGGAAAATGATGGCAAATGAGACACAGGTCCTGACATGACAGAAACTATAACTGAGTAGAGAAGATTGGAAATGAAAAGACAAATGAGATATGGTGTTTTATGTTCTATGATAATGGAAATTTCTGGATGCAACTGAAGTATCTAAGAAGAGCCACCTTGTCAGGGATATAAGAAAGGTTTTACAAGGGAGATATTGCATGAGCTAAAAAATGAATAGAAAAGTAAAAGAAAGTTGCCAGTTGAATAGAAGAATGGCCTGGGGGTTGGGTGGGGTAGTGTATTCTAAGAAAAAGCTTAACATGTACAGCAGAAGCTTTCTCAACAAACTGCTACTTAGCTGATTGGCTGGATTCCTGGGTACTCTGTCCACTTCCCCTACAACATACCAAATGCTTGCTGGTCTTCGCTTGCTCTACCTTCCCTAATTTGAGGTGGATGCCTGTCAAGCATCAGTTGTTTCACTTTTCCCAAATCTATCTATGACTGTTAAATATATTGTAAAATTATTTAATTTAAATAAATATTATTCAAGCTGATGACATATGGGCTCAAGAAGAGTGGTTGTTTCTGTAAAAATTAAATTGCAAGTTTTGAAAAGTCTTGCTAAAACTTAGCTGCTAAGGCAGGAGGTGAGGCAAGATGGTGACATAGGTGTGGAATTTAGTTAGTGCTCTAGAGCAACTAGTAAACAACAAGGAACAACTAGTAAATAGTCTGGAACAACTGTTAGGGGACATCCACGACTGGACACACATTGTACACCAGCCTGGAATGGGTGGAATGGCTGAGATTGCAGCATAGAACTGTAAGTGAAGTTCCCCAAACTGCTGAGCTGGGGCCCCTTCCCCACTGGCATGGCAGGCTGAGCTGAAACACTTCCTTGTGGAAAAAGAAGCACATAACCTAGAACAAGGGAAAGTAACTCAACCAAGCTCCAATTGCAGTTCTAATTAACAAATTTGGACTGCTGAATACAAGCTACAAGCACAGATAAACTGGGAACAAGCAGGAAAGGAAACTGAGATTCCTCCTGACAGAGAGAGGCAGGGCTAACAGGGGAAAAAATACATAAATAAATAAAAACAGAGGCTTTGGAGATGGCTGAGCTCAGAATACTGGAAAATGGTTGTGTCCCAAGAAAAGGGCCACAGAGAACCAGCTACCAACACCAGTTGACCAGCAAAACTGGGGGTCTGGGGACTGGCTCTGAAAGGGGATTTCTCTCTTTTTCCTTTTTTTCTTCCCTCTCATTCTAAGTAGCTCATTAAAGAAAGCCTCAGGCATTCTCAATTGTCAGCATTGACCCAGGCAAGGGTGGAGTTAACAGAGTCAGAGAAACAAAGGGTGTATCTTCCCTAAGAAGATGAACTTCCCTTTTCCCAAATCTTTCTAAAACTGTTATATATATTATAAAATTATTTAATTTTATAGATGAACTTCTTAGAGAAGTGAACTTAGGGAACTTAGGGAACTTAGGGAAGGTGAACTTCTTAGGGAAGAAAGGTGGAGTTAACAGAGTCAGAGAGACAAAGGGTTTATCTTCCCTAAGAAAAGAGGGGTGGGGCCCAGCTCAAGTGGTGGCCCTCCCTCAGAGAATTCAGATCCCAGGGCCTGGGGGTAGGGGATGGAAACCAGAACAACTTAAGCCTGGCTTCTGACACCCTTGGCTCCTGTCCAGGACAGGGTCTGCTGAGAATTAAAGGGACCACACCTCTTTACACCAGTCGGGAGTGACAGTCTGACAAGTGCCACCTGCTGGCCAGGCAAGGAAAAGCACAGAGTCTAGAGGCCTCACAGGAAACTCTGTCAATCTTCTAGGACTCACTCTCAGGGAAATCTGACACTGAATAAAGCCTCCTCCTGAGACCTGGGCCCATCTGGTCTGGAAAATCTGATTGGGGTAATCAAGGAAACCAGATGCCTAGACAACACATTAAACCAAATCACACAAGGAAAAATGAAGATATGGCCCAGTCAAAGGAACAAACTTAGACTTCAGCTGAGATACAGGAATTGAAACAACTTATTATTAAACAAATCTCCTAAATCAATTCAAAAATCAAATCAATGAGTTGAAGGAAGATATGGGAAAAGAGATGAAGGATATAAAGAAGATATTGGGTGAATATAAGGAAGAATTTAAAAGTTTGAAAAACCAGTTGGCAGAACTTATGGGAATGAAAGACAACACAAGAGATGAAAAACACAATGGAAACATACAATAGCAGATTTGAAGAGGTAGAAGAAAAGATTCATGAACTGGAGGACAGGAAATTTGAAATCCTATACACAAAAGAACAGATAGAGAAAAGAATGGAAAAATATGAGCAGCGTCTCAGAGAATTGAATAGCAACATGAAACACATGAAGAAACGGGAAAAGTGGCAGAAAAAATAATAGAGGTAATAATAAATGAAAATTTCCCACCTGTTATGAAAGGCATAAAATTACAGATCCAAGCACAGCATACCCCAAACAGAATAGATCTGAATAGACTATGCCAAGACACGTAATAATCAGATTATCAAATGTCAAAGGCAAGGAGAGAATTCTGAAAGCAGCAAGAGAAAAGTGATCCATCACGTGCAAGTGAAGCTTAATAAGACTATGTGAGGATCTCTCAGCAGAAACCATGGAGGCAAGAAGGCAGTGGTGTGATATATTTAAGATACTAAAAAAGAAAAAGTGCCAACCAAGAATTCTCTATCCAGCAAAACTATCTTCAAAAATGAGGGAGAGTTTAAAATATTCTCAGGCAAACAGACACTGAGAGAGTTTGTGAACAAGAGACCTGCTCTACAGGAAACATTAAAGGGAGCACTACAGGCAGATAGGAAAATACAAGAGAGAGAGGCTTGGAACACAGTAGTGGGTGATGGTAGCACAATAATGTAAGTACACTGAATGCAGATGACTGTGAGTATTGTTGAAGGAGGAAGGTTAGGGGCACATAGGACACCAGAAGGAAAGACAGAAGATAAAGACTGGGATTGTAAAACTTGGTGAAACCTAGAGTGGTCAATGAGTGTGATTAAATGTACAAATATGTTTTTACATGAGGGAGAACAAATGAATGTCAAATATGCAAGGTGTTAAAAATGGGGTCATTTTGGGGGGAAAATACAATCAATTCAAGCTAGAGTCTATAGTTAACAGTAACATTTTAGTATGTTTCCATTAACTGTAACAAAGGCAATATATCAAAGCTAAATATCTATAATAGGGGGATATAAGGCACGGTATGGTGTTCTTGGTGTTGGTGTTGTTGTCTAACATTTTTATTGTATTTTATTTTAATTTTATTTTTTCTTTTGTTGCTTTTTAGTTGTCAATTTTTTCTTCCTTTTTCTTTTTTCTTGTTACTTTTTTCACCTTTCCTCTTTTCTTTTGGAAGAAATGGAAATTCCTTATATAGATAGTGATAGTGAATGCATAACTATGTGATTATACAGGGAACCATTGATTGTTTACTGAGGGTGGAATTTATGGTGTGTGAATAAAACCATTTAAAAAATACACAGAGGGATACAAGTGCTGGAGAAAATGTGGAGAAAGGGATGTACCTTGTCACTGTTGGTGGGGAAGTAGAATGGTGCAGCCCATCTGGAGGGCAGTGTGGTGGTTCCACAGGAAGCTAAGCATGGGGTTGCCATATGGTCCTGTAACTTGGTTATTGGGTATATACTTGGAAGAACTGAAAAGAGGGATGCGAATGGACATTTGCACAGTGGGGTTTATGGTGTCAGTATTCGTGATTTGCAGTGGGTGGAGGTGGCCTAAGGGTACATCAAATGATGAATGGAATGGTGAGCTGTGGTGTATACATACACTGGAATATTGAGCTGCTAAAGAAGTAGTGAAGTTGTGAGGTGAATGGACATTGAGGAGAGTATGTTGAGTGAAATCAACCACAATTGGAAAGAAAAATATAATGACCCACTAATATGAGATAACTATAATGTGCAAACTTGTAGAATTAAGTCTGAGAGCATGGGTTATCAGGAGAAGGCTTATTGTAATAGTCCCTAGATTGTAAGCTCTTACAGCAGGTACATCTATTCCTGAGTTATAATGGTTATTTCTAAATTCTGAGACACTGAGCTCTTTGTTTATAACCTGATTTGTCCCTGGAACTTTAGGTATCTGTGTGACACTTGAGACTTAGAGCCAGAGTCCAGCAGCTATGGATGTCAGCATTGCCCCATACAGCAAATGTTATGGAGTCTGAAAAAAGAGATCAGACTTCAATTAGATATATGAACAAAATGGACTTGGTTAGGATTAAGGTAAATCAGACTAAAGGGTAAAGGAAGATAGTGACGGTGTTTTTAAAACTTCAAACAAAGGAAAATATGTTTATTAGGTGCAAAATTTATATTTTTTGTAACACACTATATAATTTAACTCATATGGTCAGTTTATTCAAACAATGTAATTACATGGAATATTGAATAGGGAGTGAAATCTGGTTTGTACAGGTTAGTGTGAAATCCCAATGTATACCAGAGTAATTTGGGTAGAGAATAGAAATGTATTTGCAAAGCCCCCTTGAGCTACTGGGGAAAAAATGTGGAAATATTAAATTTCCCCACCTGGGGAATTAATGATATTCTCACAAGCATGGGAGCTACCAATTTAGAAGGCTGAGACCTCAATCTTGGGACTTGCCCTTATGAAGTTTGTTGCTGCAAAGGAGAGGCTACGGCTACTTAAAATTGTGTCTAACAGACACCCCCAGAGAACCTCTTTGTTGCTCAGATATGGCCTCTCTCTCTAAGCCAACTCTGCAGGTAAACTCACTGCCCTCCCCCCTATGTAGGACATGACTCTCTGGGGTATAAATCCCCCTGGCAATGTGGGATATGACTTGTGGGAATGAGTTTGGCCTTGGCATTTTGGGACTGAGAAAGCCTTCTTGGACCAAAAGAGGGAAGAGAAATGAAACAAAATAAAGTTTCAGTGGCTGAGAGATTTCAAATACAGTCAACAGGTCTTTCTGGAGGTTATTTTTATGCATTATATAGATGTCCCTTTTTAGTTTTTAATGTTTTGGAATAGCTGAAAGAAAATACCTGAAACTGCTGAACTTCAACCCAGTAGCCTTGATTCTTGAAGATGAGTGTATAACTATATAGCATACACTGTGTGACTGTGTAATTATGAAAACTTTATGTCTCCCACTGCCTTTATACAGTGTGTGGACTGATGAATAGAAAAATGAGGACAAAAAGTAAATGAATAATAGAGAGGGGTGGGGAGTACGGGATGTTCGGGGTGTTCCTTTTTTACTTTAACTTTTATTCTTATTCATTTTTGTGTGTGGTAATGAAAATGTTCAAAAATTGATTGTGGTGATGAATACACAACTGTATAACGGTGCTGTGAACAACTGATTGTACACCATGGATGATTGTATGGTATGTGAATATATCTCGATAAAATTGAATTTAAAAAAAGTGAGCTACTATAAAATGATGCTAATGAATTAAGTGTAGATGGGCAACTCTAAATTACTGCAGAAATAAAACAGTAAAATTCCATTAGGATTCCACAACCAGAATGAGTTACAATAGATTTAAATTTCTTAGTCCTTTTTAAAGAAACTCACAATGGCATTTGTAAAGGCTGCAGTATAAACATATTTTATGTAATAAAGATCCAATGGAACTTCAACCAGGGCCTGCAGCCTAAGGAAAGGCTTTGGCTTTAAATCAAAAGATTGGCAAATAAGTGTTCATGAACATGCTTTAAAACAAAATAAAATATTTAAGATACCAAAATATTATTTTTGTGGTTCTTTGCTTCATTGGATTCTGATTAACAAACAAACCACAGATCTCAAACCCATTGGATTGGAAGATTCCCACAGTCCCAAGGTTGAATGTTGAGAGGGAATATAAAGAAGAAAATAAAAACAAATGCAGGGGAGAACCTAAGATGGCAGCTAGGTGAGACAGGGCAAAAAAACACCTCCATGGAAAATACTAGATAAAAGCCAGAAAGTGACCCAGAACACCAGTTCCAGCCATGCACCAGCTGGACAAGGTCTGCTAAATCCCAGGGTCCATGCATTTGGTGAAACAGGGAGTCTGCGTTCTGAAATGAGTGACTGAGTCAGCTGAAAGTCCTGTGGCCACACTGTGGTGTGGGGAAACCATGGGTTGGTGCTTGGAGATGGACTAGTTCTTTAAAAAAAAAAAAAAAAAAAAAAACAACCTTGGAGCAGCTGTGGATATGGTGGCAAGAACTTCACAGTGAAGTGTGGCAGGAACGGACTGTGCCAATGCTTCAATATCTGGTGTGGAAGATAGCCCTTCCCATACCTGCTGCTAATTGTCTCAGAGCCAGGAGGGCAGAGGGGAGCCAAAAGGAGAAAGAAACTATGCCCCTTGCAGCCATCTTCCCAGAGGGCTGGGGACATTCCTGCACAGGGCCAGAGACATAGCCCAGAGCCACGCCAAGTGTCCCAGTGTGACAGAGAGTGTTTCCCACAGCACTGTGCACATGCCATGATATCAGCCATGGAGAGTGACCTTTAGTGCACCCACAGCTAATTGTCCTGGAGCTGGGAAGGTGAAGCTGTGCAAAAAGGGGGAAATTAACACGCCTCATTCAACCATCTTTACATCAGCTTGGGAATGCCCCTGCACAGGCTGGCAGCCCAGGGCTTCCCTGGAGGGCCAGTGTGCACTTGTGACGTGGCACAACCTCCCTCAGCAGAGGTCCAGAGGAGCACGGCTGAGAAGGGGGGCCCGCTTGGAAATCCCAGGGACCCTGTGCCAATACCAAGGACTTGTGGGTCAGCAGCAGAGACAATCTGTGGCAAGATGGAAATGAAGGCTTAGACTCTTGCAACAGTCTTAAATCTCTGGGAACACTGGGGAGGTTTGATTGTTAAAACTGCCCTCCCTCTCTAACTGCTCAGACACACGCCCCACATTCAGGGCGGACAGCACCAACAACACACCCAAACTTAGTGCACCAATTGAACCCCACAAGAATCAGACCCCCACACACCACAAAGACAAAGTTAGGGAGAACTGACTTGAGGGGAATAGGTGACTCATGGACGCCATCTGCTAGTTAGTTAGAGAAAGTGTACGTCACCAACCTATAGATCTGACATATTAGAGATTGGTGTTTTTCATATCCTAAAAGAACCCTATCAAGTAAAGCAAATGCCAAGAGGCCAAAAACAACAGAAAATTTTAAAGCATATGTTAAAACCGGACAATATGGAGAACCCAAACACCCAAATCAAAAGATAAGAAGAGACACAGTACTCGGAGCAATTAATCAAAGAACTAAAGACAAACAATGAGAGCATGGCACACAATATAAAGGACACGAAGAAGAGCATGGCACAGGATATAAAGGACATGAAGAAGACCTTAGAAGAGCATAAAGAAGAAATTGCAAGAGTAAATAAAAAAATAGATGATCTTATGGAAATAAAAAAAGCTGTTGACCAAATTAAACAGATTCTGGATGTTCATAGTACAAGACTAGAGGAAGCTGAACAATGACTCAGAGTCCTCGAGGACCACAGAATGGAAAATGAGAGAATAAAAGAAAGAATGGGGAAAAAATTAAAAAAATTAAAATGGATCTCAGGGATATAATAGACAAAATAAAATGTCCAAATTTAAGACTCATTGGCGTCCCAGAAGGGGAAGAGAAGGGTAAAGGTCTAGAAAGAGTATTCAAAAAATTGTTTGGGAAAACTTCCCAAACCTTCTACACAATATAAATACACAAAGCATAAATGACCAGCAAACTCCAAATAGAATAAATGCAAATAAACCCACTCCAAGACATATTCTCATCAGACTGTCAAATACTGAAGAGAAGGAGCAAGTTCTGAAAGCAGCAAAAGAAAAGCAATTCACTGCTTACAAAGGAGAAAAACATAAGACTAAGTAGTGACTACTCAGCAGCCACCATAGAGGCAAGAAGGCAGTGGCATGACATATTTAAAATTCTGAGAGAGAAAAATTACCAACAAGGAATACTTTATCCAGCAAAACTCTCCTTCAAATTTGAGGGAGAGGTTTAATTTTTCACAGACAAACAAATGCTGAGAGATTTTGCTAATAAAAGACCTGCCCTACTTCAGATACTAAAGGAAGCCCTACTATCAGAGAAGCAAAGAAAGGAGAGAGAGATATAGAGAAATTTAACAAACATATATAGAACATTACATCCCAAATCACCAGGACACACATTCTTCTCTAGTGATCATGGATCTTTCTTCAGAATAGACCATATGCTGAGTACATAAAACAAGCCTCAATAAATTTAAAAAAATTGAATTTATTCGAAGCACATTCTCTGACCACAATGGAATACAAATAGAAGTCAATAACCATCAGAGACTTAGAAAATTCACAAACACCTGGAGGTGAAAAATGAGGGGGAGATGAAAAATTCCCGGATAATCAAAAGCTGAGGGACTTCATCACCAGTAGATCAGTCCTATAATAAATGCTAAAGGGAATTGTGCAGGCTGAAAGGAAGGGACACTAAACAATTGACTGAAACCACATGAAGAAATAAAGATTTCCATTAAAGATCACATGGCAAATATAAATATCAATACTACTGTATTTTTGATTTGTAACTCCACTATTCACTTCCTACAGGATCTAAAATACATAAACTGTAATGATAAGTCAGTGGTTTTGGACACAATATAAAATGTGTAATTTTTGACAAGAACTACATAAAGCTGGGGGAATGGAGGAGTATAGGAACATAGTTTATGTGTCCTATTGAAGTTAAGTTGGTATCAAAGAAAAACAAGATTGTTATAGATTTAAGAGGTTAAATTTAAGCCCCATGGTAAACACAAAGAAAGTATCGGAGAATATGGCTATAGAGACGAAAAGCAGAGTAAAGGTTATGAGAAGTGGGGGAGGGGGCAATGGGGAGTTAAGAAATGAGTGTAGGGTTTCTGTTTAAATGTGATTAATCCCACTAATGGAATGATAGGGAGGGGTTGGAATGGCAAGATTTAGGCTGTATATATGTTCCCACAATTGAAAAAAAAGAAAAAAGAGAGTCTAAGTAGATAATGACAATTAAATGCCAAGGATGATCCTGGATGGGATCTGAGGATGGAGGACAGAAGGCTCAAAGGGACACAGTTGATACATAAGAAAAAAAAAAGGAAATATAGAATGTAAGCTTTGTATCAATGTTGAATTTCTTGAACTTCTTAGCTGTGCTTAATGGGATTGCATAAAAGAATGTTCTTGTTCATGGGAATTGTATATGTGAATTGCAGTGTTTGTTCAAGGATGTGTGCAGCTTGCTCTCATATGTTCAGAAGACAGATCAATAGATGATGGATGACAGGGAGGGAGGGAGGGAAAGAAAGAAATGGTGTGACAGGATGTTAAAGTTGGTGGATCGGGTATCGGGGGAGTGGGGTCAGGGTATGCTGGAGTTCTGTGTATGGGGTTTGTATTGTTTTTGCAACTGTTCCTGTAAAGTTTGAATTTATTTCAAAATAAAATTTAAAAAAAAACAAAAAGGAAAAACAAATGCAGGATTGAGTTTACATTCTGCACAGCTGGAGGATGCTGGTGGATGTGATAGTGGGGGCACAGGGACCCTCAGAGTACCCCTACCTTACACCTTATCTCAGGCTGTTCTATACCACACTGCACTATTTTATTGCTTGAATAGCATTTATCACTCGGAAATTATTCCTGTTGTTGGCTTGCTTCTTTAATGCCTATACCCCTGCCCCTGCCCCCTTTTTCAAATGTAAATTCTGCAAGGACAGAGATTTTAGTTCATTGTGTTTTCTGCTACATCCTGACTCCTAGAATAGTCTTTGGCATGTAGTATTTGTTGGCTGATTGAATAAATGAATGGACAGATGAATGAATGGCTTCCAAGGATAGCCTGAGCTCCAAGGGACTGACTTGTAAAGACTTTTTCATTATAAAATATACAGTTATTAATATAAGCAGTATAGAATCATATGGTGTTTAAAAAAATAAACCCCCATTCCCTAGAGTTAAGCACTGTTTTAGTTTGATAGACTTACAAATGCCTATTCAGTCATAATTATCTATCTATCTATCTATCTATGTCAATCATCTGCCTGAAGACTGTGTATATACAGCTCTACAATTTGCTTTTCTGAATAAATTATATAGAAATCCAGAAGAAAGTTGAGGACTATGTAGACTTTTAAAGTAACCATTAGCCCTAATATTAGAAGTCCCTGAACAAATAAAATCCCCCATAGACTAAGTTTCTTGGAAACAATCTCATCTCAGTGGGCCCAGTAACCCCTTCCCAGTGAAACTTGGTCTGGACATTCTCCAAGAGGCTGCCAGACGATGAGATATCTGGAGTCTTGCTCAGCTTTTGCTTTCCCACAATGGAACCTGCACTGCAATAGCCTAAGCATTCCTGACCCAAAGCAAAGAAAACAAAGCAGAAGTGACAAGGCTCCCACCAAGTCTGATCAGTTGAGAGGAACAACAATGTCATGACTTTGTATTTAGCTCTCGGTGACCCCAGTGCAGGCGTGATTCTGATACCATGTAATACCAGTCAAGAAGGAGCAGAAGATAAATAAATACCCTTCAAATGCCATGCTTCCCTGCATTTTCACTTTCCCAGAACCAGCATTGCCATTTGTCCCAGTTTGCCTAGGACAGCTTGGTTTACTCCTGCTGTCCTTGTGCAATTAATCCTAGATCCCCCTTTCACTCCCCAAGGTATTGTGGAAGATAATTATTTTGCTCACCTTCTCTGACATGCCTTTAAAACAGAGGAGAGCCAGAGAGCTGAGACCAAGAAGGCAGTCAGTTCAGGCTGTATTTCTCAAGGTGACCCCTTACTCTGGGCTGCTCGTGTCCTCCATGGTGGCTGGCCCTGGGAGCCCTACTACACATGCCTTGCATTTGGTGCCCTCCATTTGGAGGCCCTCAAACCTCCTAGATGGGCTTCTCACTATTGGAGTCACATAAATACTTTAATTTGGAGGCAATGAAAGGAGCAAATGTGATGATAGAGTTGTTCTGCCGAGAGAGTGATGGCTTCTAGCTGGGGAGATCATGCTGCATAAGAGGTGGCATTTGATGTGGTTTTTCAGATGCATAAAACTTGGGCATGGAGATGGCAAAGGTGATCTTATCATTTTGGGGGTTCAGCACATTCAAAAGCCTAATGGTCAGAAAGCACAGGGTGGGGAGAGAGACCAGGTGAGGGAGTATGGTTGGAAAAGACTGGTGCTAAGGGTCAAGGACAATAAGTGGGGGCGTTTGGGCCTTTGTAGACAATGAGAACTATGGGCTGCTGCCTTGGGGGCCTTTAATAGTGTGATGTTATTATCAGAGCTATTCTTTAGGAAGTTTAATCTGGTAACAGTGCTCAAATATTTTCTTTGTGTCAGTCATCTGGGCCATTTGGAGATTTTCATTAATTCATTTATTTGACAAGTATGTATTAAGCAACAGATTTCTGGCAGGCAGTTTGCTAGGCCCTGGGGACTGTGAAAGAAACCCCTCACCCCCACCCCAGCATTTCTGATCCACTTGAGACAGATATAAAACAAAGAAGATATAAAACAAACGGGTAAATGCATGTCTACTCATTCCCATTACCAATTACAGTAAGTGTCTTGAAGAATAAGAACAATTGGGTGCCATGGGGAAAATAACAAGGGGTGCAATTTAGATTTGGAGGCAGAAAAGGACTTTAAGCTGGGCTCCGGAGGCCCATGGGGAATGGAGGCAGGCCCTGGAGGCAAAGAGAAAGGATTCATGCAGCACCTGACACCCTCTTGTTCTTACTGGGGGCCTGGGAGGGGCAGCCTTTGAACCCAGGTCTGTCCAAAAGGTCAGAGGAAGTGGCCTTGGGGTGGTGACAGAGGCAGAGGGTCTTAGGAATATTGCAACTGCAAACGAAGGAAACCTAACACAAGCTAGTTGCAACAAATGAGCAAACAAACCAAAACAACAAAATAAAAAATTAAAAAAAGAAGAAATTTACAGTCTTGTTTGAGAAATTTAAGGGATACAGCTGGTATTGCAAGCCTGGCTAGTGTTTTTAGCTCTCTTGCTCTTCCTCTGTCTCCCTGTCTCTGCCTCTGTCTATAAATCTCTGTCTGTCTAGCTCTGTCTCTCTGTCTCTCTTCCTCTCCCTCTCTCCCTCCCTCTCCCTCTCTCTTCCTCTCTCTCTCTCTCTCTCTCTCTCTTTCTCTCTCTGTCTCTCATTCTCTACCCCCAACCCTGCTTTCTCTGCACTCTATTTATGGAACAAAAAGGTTGACTCTCAGGAGCTCCAGGCTTGCATATCATCAGTTTGTGACCTCAGAGGTCCCCAATCCCCTCATTACAGTTTCAGGCTCTAGCCCACCTCCTTGCCTGGCTGTGGGTTGCATGCCAGCCCGGGAATTGCTTGGTGAAGCTGGCAGTGGTGGGACAGGCTGGCTGGCCCAGCGGGGACAGGGCTGCCTGCAGTGGCAGGGAACAGGGTCAGCCTGACTTCAACAACATGGGCCAAAAATAGGAAAACACGGTGCTGGTTAGAGAACAGTTCAGCATGCAAAAATAGCAGAATCTGTTTCACATGGTGGTGTGCACTCTTGAATCCTGGGGAATGGATGAGGGAAAAGGAGAGCAGGAGGGGGATATATGAGATGGGAAGATGGCAAGAGGCGTTTCTCAGTCTGCCAGGGCTGCTGTAACAAACACCATGGGCTGGTAGGCTTAAATAACAGGATTGATTGTCTCACGGCTTTGGATGCCAGAAGGCCAACACCACAGTGTTGGCAGGACGATGTTTTCTCAGAAGTCTGCAGCATACTGGGGCTGGCTTGCTGTCCACAACACAGTCTCTGCCACTACCACATGGCCACCTGTCTCCTCCTACTGTGTCCACATTTCCTCTGCTTCTAAGGACTCCAGCTGAACTGGATTCAGCCCATTATGATTAACTTTGGCCTCATCTTAACTAATCACATCTTCAAGGATCCAATATACAGCCACAGGACTGGGGGTTAGCATGTGATTCCACCAAGTCTCTTTGCTCACTGGGCACCAGCTTGGAGGTGGAAGGTGCATGGCAGGAAGTGGTGTCCAGGGGCCCGAGGACTGGCCGGGACTCTATCAGCTCCCTTAGCTCCTGGCCACTGCCCTCATGGAATGACTCTGACCTCCACGTGGTGTGAAGGTTAAGGGCACAGGCTACCCAGCCCCCAATTCTGGCTCGGCAACTTCCTAGCCAGATGACCCTTGGGAAGTTTCTCAACATGTCTGTGCTTTAGTTTCCTTATATAGCAGATTGCCAATAATAGCCCCACCTAGGGCTGCTGGGAAGGCCATTGAGTTAATAAAGTGTAAACTGCTCAGACAGGGACCAGCATGTGGTTTTGACCTCTCGCCTGAGTCTCCAAGCCCACTCATCCTTCAGAACAAGGTCTGATGTTGGCTTCCTGAGGTGGGAAGCTTGACCTGCTCTTGGTCCTTTCTTCTCCCTTGGCACATTACACACACTGCTAGTATCTCATTCATTCATTCACTCCTTCACTTGCTTACTCAGTCATTCTCTTACAAAGTATCCGCTGTGCATCTTCCCTCTGTTATCACCTCGTGCCCCATGCCACTAGGTCCTGTTTCGATGCAAGGCCAATGGATGTGTCTTTTGTGCACCAGCTGATGACTGAAAGAGAAGGTTAATCCCTTGTCTCAAGGGGGTTCTGTCTGAGAAAGAGACGAGTGAGTTGATACCAGTAGAACAGATCATGAGAGTTCAACAGAGAGTGCGTATCAGTCAAAATCCCAAGGAAGAGGAGGGTACAATGTCAGATGTTACAGGACAGGCTGGATCTGGAGGGATCCATGGGAGTGGGAGGAAAGGCCAGCAAGGGGCACATTCACAAGCCCACCGTGGTCTGGGGAAAGACCCCTCCCAGGGCAGGTAGCTGTGAGGGAGAGGGACAGAGAGAAGGCAGAGGGCTTCAGGTGGCACGTTGAAATGCAGGAACATTGTCTGTGTGCAGCAAGGAATCCTTGAAACATCCCAGGGCCTAAGAAGGCAGGAGGAGTCAGACATTAAAGGTGGTTTGCAGGGAAGGCAATGGAAACAGGAGGCCAAGGAAGAGTTAGGTGGGCAAGACACCGAGTTAGAAGGCACGGTTGGGTGATGTTCTCTCTGTGTGGGAGGGCAGGGGCTCAGGAAGACTCCTAGGTTTCAGGCACTGGTAGATCCATTGGACAAAGATGACCTTCACGACAAAGCTATAGATCCAGTTCAGATGTGGAGGCAGAGGGAGGAGAAGCCTTGCTGGAGCCTCAGGTGAGGGTGGGACAAGCTAGCCCAGGGTGTCCACCGGAGCTGCAACCTGTCCCACCACATCCTACTTCTTGATATGTTCAGGCTGCAGCAGAATGTGGCTGGGGACAGATGTGCATGGTCCCAAATGTCCAGATGAGGGGGTTGACTTCCTCTTCCCAGGGTTACTGTCCCCATGAAAGCAGATCCTAGGAGCAGTGTCCAGGGCTGCTGCTTTCATGCTTCTCTATTTCCAGGAAAAGTGCTCACACACCAGGCCCAGGAGGGAAAGCAGGGGGGCCCATGCTCTTTCCACACTGCTCCCTCATTGGTCAGAGCTTGATAATGCACTAACCATTATAACTGCAGTGTACTTGAACTTCAAGTTGGGAAAGGGACTTGACATTTAGCCGCTTCCACCTAGGACCACCCCCCCAACCCCAAAAAGCCAGCACACAGCCTTGGGCAGCCCTCAGCTTATTCACAGCCAGACCAAGGGTTTCCCCATCCAAGTCTGAGCCTTCTGGGAGGTATCCAGTCCAAAGGGATGGCTCCTTCCATGGACTTAAATGCCCAGGAGACCACTGGACAGAGGAGGCAACTGCCCAAATCCCCACAAATGCAAGATCCTCACCAAAAAGCCCTGATGGTTTCCTACATGTTGCAATAGTCTCTCTAGCCCTTGGTGCTCAGCTCCACCAATGTCAGAATTCCTCCCAAACCAACATGGTATCTGGTATCCACCTCCTTCCAGGAATGTTATTTCCTTAATGAGACTTGGAGGGAGGAACAGATTCCATTTGCATTTAGCTCTGGAGAAGGAGCCGATATCTGAAATCATTGGTTCACCTCCTTTCTCAAACATTATGCCCATCCATAAGCCCTTGATAAAACGGTTCCCTCCTTGAATTAGCAACAGCTCTGCACCAGGCATTGGACCTCTTTCACAGGAATTCTTTTCATTGCAGCTTAGGGGGATGATGGTGACATTGGGTCATTTTAGCCCCGAAAACTATCTTTCAGGCAAAGTTTTGATGCTTTCTCCTTCAGTTTTGAGATGTTTTTGAAAGTTCACTTGACTTGAGGAGCTGAGGAGTCATGGAGGATGTCAATAAATTCCACAATTCATATTATACATACATTCACTTCCTCTGTATTATAAGCCAGTTCTGACCAACTCTTGCAGTACTTACTTTTCCTTTGACATGAAATCTGCATAGTCCCTGTGGCAAATGCTATTCATGAGAGAACCCCAGACCTTACCCAGCACCTATAACACCTGTGGTGTGTGTGGTTAGAACATAGTGTTTATGAATCAGGGCAAGGCCACCATGATGCCTGGAGAAAGCAGCCCACTCCAGAAGGAGCTTTGGAGTCCATTGCTGAGACTTCCAGACCTTCTCTGCCACCCCACCCATAATTGGCCCTCCAATCACTTTACCTTATTTCCTTCAGAGACTTTACCGTGTGTCTTAGTTTGCCATGGCTGCTAGGACAAGTACCAAACACCAGTTGACTTGAACAACAGGGACTTATTGTCTCACAGTTTCAGACGCTAGATGTTCAGCATCAAGGTCTCCACAGGCCATGCTTTCCCCCGGGGTCTGTAGCATTCTGACTCACTGCAGACCTTGGGGTTCTGCTGTCACAGGGCCATCTGCCTCACCCTCTACCTTTTTTCTTCTGGCTTCTACTGACTGTGTCTGAATTTTCTCAGCTCATGAGGACTTTGGTCATACAGACTAAGGCCCACCTTGACTCAGTGTGGCCTCATCCAAATAGGATCTTCAAAGATCTATTCAAAAATGAGTCCACACCTTAACTAACAATAACATCTTCAAAGTCCTGTTTACAAATGGATTCCCACCCACAGGGCCAGAGGCTAACACAGGAACATGTCTTTGTGGGGGATGAGATTCTATCCCCAACTCCTCAACTGAAATTACTTTATATATTTGCCTACTAGCTTTTGGTCTATATTTCTCAGTAGAAACATAACCCACCCATGAGCTCACCTCTGCATCCCTAGTGCCAATGAGGTAAAAATACGCCTCGGTATACAGAAGGGGCTTGACAGCTGTTTCCTGAAATGAACTGGCCTGGACTTATGTCAGGTATTTGCATCTGCAACTGAGGAGACCTAGTTGTGATTTTCAATGACCTACCTGCACACTTTTGAGATGCAACATGGGGTGGGTGTGGGGGCTGGGGAAGGTAGACACATCTTAAGGTCAGCCTGGCATGAATTCTAAGACAGAATACTAGCAGTGGGGCTCTGTGGGCCTCAATTCCCACATCTGAGAAATAGGAATCTCTCATTTCCAAGGTCATTGTGAGAGTTAAATAAGATAAAGGTGCCAAGCCCACAAGAGATGGCCAAATCAGTATTAGCATACTGATGACCTCACAGGTGATTTTTTGTTTTCTTTTGCTGTTTTGTTCTATTTATTCAATTTTCTTAAAAGGAAAGTGACCCTGACCACTCAGAAAACACTCAGGGATGCCAGAGGTAGAAAGGGAGCAAGGATATGGTCTCCCCAAAGCCTCTGGCTACTAGAAATTCTGTCTATTTTTGGAGATGTTGCCCAAGGCTCAAGCAAAACTGTTGCCACATATCAGCCCTCCCAGGTAGGAGCGATAAGTTTTAAGATTAAACATAAAGGAGTTGGTTTAGACCTCAGGGAGTTCTTATGATGTTTGTTAGACAATAGCATGATTCATATTTTCTCATTGTAAGCCAATACATTACTCTGGAGAAAAAATGAAGAATTTGGGTCTCAGAGCTGCTTAATAAGATTCACAGCTAGTGTGTAAAAGTCACTCCTGCTCTCAGGCTTCAGGAAACACTCTTCTCTTGACTCTTCATTACTGTGTTCTCCTCTTGACTCTCCATTACCGTATTCTCCTCTTGACTCTCCATTACTGTATTCTCCGGCTTGCTTGTCCTCCCACTTCTCTGAGGTCCCCCTCAGGCTCCTTGGTGTGTCTACTTCCCCTCACCCAGCCAGTACACGTCAGGATCGCTTGGTCTTTCTTACTGATTTCTTTCTCCTGGGCCAATTTCCCCCATGCTCACAGCTTCCCTTTTTTGCCCATGATTAAAACTGCACCCCCTTGCTTCTCTGCCTCTCTGTGCTTCAGACTCATATATCCAAACACCTGCAAGTATCTCAAACTCATCGTCTCACTCTGAAAGCCCCATCTGCTGCTGTTTTCCATCCTTTCACCCATCCTTTCCTATTCAGTCCTCTGACATCTCCACCTTGAGAGTGAACAGCCTCCATCTCTCCTCCCAGCTACATCCCTGCGCCCTGCCCAGTCTGGTCTCCCCGACAACACCATAATTCCCACTGCAAATCTGATGGATATATCTAAGCAGATAAATCTGATGGATTATATCTGATGGATTATATCAGCCCCCTCCCCATCACTAAGTCCTTCCATGAACAGACTTGATGAGTCATTGACACCAAGTTCAAGAACAGGCAAAGCTAGTTCTTTGTGGCCAGCTCAGGGGGTGGTAGCTGGAATTTCCTGGGAGGGGCAGGAGGGAGCTGTCTGCGCTTCTGGGAATGTTCTATATCATGATTCTGGTGATGGTTACATGGATGTATAAATGTGTAGATATTCAATAAGCAATGAACATAAAATTTGTGCGCTTTGCTGTATATAAATTATATGTCAAAAAAATCCAAAATTTATAAATATACATAACTTGTGGAAAAGGAAAAAATAAAAATTAAATAAAGGAAGATAATTAGGAGTTCCACACTTCTCTTAGGATGGAAACCAGACATTCTGGCACGGCCTGTGTTTATGCTGGACACTCAGTCTGGCTTAGCTGACCTGGTCTGGGTTTATGGCTGTGGCTCTGGTGTAGTTTTTATTATGCCCCAGTTTGTAGGGTCATTTCCATGATCCCCCACCCCCATCTATGTTTTGTCTGCATTGGCTCCTTTCCCTCCTGCCTCAAGGCCCCATCCTTTCTAGCTCCTCTGGTTGGAAGGCTGTCTGCTCACCTTCTCCAGGCAGCAGCTCATCCGTCTGATGGCAGCTGAAACATCATTTTCTCCAGAAAGTTCCCTCTTACCCCTCCCCTAACCCCTTCTGTGACAGGGTCTATCTCTTTCATCTGCACCTCAGGCAGTTGGAAATTTAGGGTGGCAACTTGAACATCCTTTGGGTTTCAGTATTTATTATCATCTTTTCTTGCAGAGCACAGAGTCTAAAACTTCTATTTTAAGATATGAGGGAACTGAGACTCAAAGGTACAAAATGGCTCCTCCAATCTCACATAGTCACTCATCCCAGAACTGGGACCAGAACCCATCAGAACCCTGTTTCAGGGTTCAGACTCACAATTTTCTCTAGTGATTAGGCTTCTTGGCAGGGCTTTGGCATTATCACTCTGAACTTAATTTCCAATTCCTTGGCACTAAGCCTATTAACCTAGAAAGTATAGAAGATTTAATTTAACGTCTTCCGACAGACTCATGGACTGTCCTGGGAGTTTATTTTTCAAAACATTCTTGAGTGAATAAAAATCCTGTTGGCTGAGGGGTCTGGATAGTAGGAAAATGCCTAATGTGGCTCTGAGTTTATAAACATGCCTCCTTCTCTGTTTGGCTTTCCCAATTCTGTAGAGACTAGAAGTTAACGGTATTTATTTATTGCCACCGGTTCATTCATCCAATATCAATCCACCAACTCAGGTTGATGGCCCCCCATGTGGTGGCAACCACTAGAACAACTGCAGGAGGGAGATGGGGTTCTGGTATCCCATTTCCAGCCTCATCACTCCTGGACATGAAACCTTGGGTAAGTTATCTAACCTCTCTGATCCTGAGTTGTTCATCTCATCTGGGAAAGTGGATTTGGTGACTGAATGTGATAATCTGTGGAAAACGCTTAACATGCAGCAAGCACTCAGTAACTGTGTATTCTTCCTCTCCTTCTCCTTCCTCCCCCTCCTTGCCTTTTCCTCCTCTTTCTCCCTCTTCTTCTCATTTCTCTTCTTCCCCTCTTCTTCTTCCCCTCCTCCTTCTTCTTTACCTTTTTGTCTTCTTCCCTCTCTTTGTCACCTTCCACTCATCTTCCTTCTTCTTGTTAATGATAGTCCTAATAATGATGCCACACCTTTGATTAAGATTCTTTTCTCTCAACCGTAAGAAAGCCACAATATATGAGCCAAGAAGCAGTGGGCAGAGATGGGTCTATTTTTTATATTACTGCATCCATTTGAGCCACCCTACTGTCTGCGATGTTCTTGGGTCCTGCTTCAGTTGTTCACATCTCTCCCCAAACTTGGGCACCACAAGTATTCAGGTGTGTTCTTCCCAAAGTGGTACAGACAGCACCATCACCTGCCTCCCTTGAGCTGCGTTTGGCTTCCTAGACAGTCACCTCAACTTGCATGCTTCAGGGCCACAGCATCACTTATTGACTCATTCTGAATCTATGGAAACCTCTGCAATAATAAGAACTACCCAAAAATACCAAGAGAGGCCAAGGCTGCTGGGGTCAGGTCGTGCTAGTAAAACTACCCACTCAAGAGAGGAAAGTTCAGAATCAGCTCCTGTGACAAATATTTGCCCAAATTTTGCTGTTACCTCATATCTTGCCTTAGTTAATCTGGAGGTGACATCTGGAGCCTTGCAAGATTCCTTCTGACCAACTGCTGGAGGCTGGTGGCCACAGAGCTGGGCAGGTTTTAGGAATCTGGGCTGACTTGTATTAGCTGGATTGTCAGAGCAGATTCCCAAGAGCTAGAGTATTGGAGAGAAGCAGCAAACCCCATTGGGACACCATGCTTCTCAGCCTGCCTGGGTGAGTAGCCCTGAAGTTGCCAACAGATGAGGCTGTGATAAGGTTATGTTATTGACCCACCTTAGAATAGCACATCCCCGGAGCTACTAGGCTGGGAAGTGGATGGATTTTTCTGAGTCAGCAGGATCATCAGAGATGCATTTTGCAATATTTCTGGCTGGGATGAGAGATGCAGCCTTGACCCCCTTCACAGGGGCTTTAAATATCAGTACTTATTAACTCCTGGTCAGAACATTGCTGTAGGAGAGGTCTCCACCAGCTTCCAATGTTCTTACCTTCATAGATCCTCCGAGCAGTCCAGCACTAAAAACCTCATCAAGGGGTCCTATTTACAATGGGTTCAAACCCACTGAAATATGGATAAAAGATATGTCTAAACTGGGGTACATAATTCAACCTTCCACAGTGCCCCATAGTAACTAGCTATGCTCCTTGACTGCTATAAAGCTCAGTTTCCTTTCTTATACTTTGGGGTTAATAACACATTATGATATACAAAGAATTCTAATGGTAAACTGATGATGAATAGGTATAAAGCACCCACCACATAGTGGAGAGACAATTACCCCAGCCCTACCCCTGAATGGAGCCTCCTGTTCTGAGCTGGCCAGATTGATAGAGATTGGGTCTACCAGGTGGGATTTTGATGGTGAGTTATACCTAAGGAACAAGAATAGGAATGGGATAAAATTTTTGTTAGCAATTGATCTGAGGTCAGTCAGAATCAAACCTGTTGTCAAGGATGGTGGAGCCAAGTCCTCTTTTGACAGCAGGTGTTGGACATCAGAAAGCCAACTAAAATCAAGCCAAACCCATCACCAGCCATAACCAGACCCTGGAAGCCTGTTGGCCCAGCAGCAGATTGATAGAAACTGGGTTTACTGGGTGGCTGTTGGGCTAAGAAGGGCTGTCATCCTCTGGCCCCACAATGCTTGTGTGTATATTCTCCAAGGCCCTTTTCCACTGTAGGAGCTTGTAGCCTCTAAGATTGGTCTTTGTTCCAAGACTTTCCCATCTCTGATGAGGATAAGTGATGCTGAAACAGGAGCAACACAGGCTACACCTCCTGTAGCCTCATCTGCAGCTTTGAATCAGTCGGTCCTTCTTTATTCATACCTTTGTCACCAGATGTCCAGGATTAAAACCTGTTTAGGAGAAGTAATAATATACAACACTTAGAGAGTTCTTCCCTGTGTCAGGAATGGTTTGGGAGATTGAATTATGAACCCCAACAAAGATGTGTTCTTCATCTTGATCTGCTTTCCTGCAGGTGTGAACTTATTTGTAAACAGGACCCTTTGAAGATGCATTATCAGTTAAGGTGTGGACTTATTTGTGAATAGGGTCTTCTAGGATCCTATTTAGGGAAGCCAAAGTGAATGACGGTGGACCTTAAACTGTATTATCGGAGGCCTTCTAGGGAAAGCCACAAGGAGAGAAGTCAAAGCCAGAAGTCGGTGGAAACTGGAAGAGCAGACACAAGAGTGGATTCATAACCATGTGATGGAGACAGAGGTGCAGCCAAGGAACCCCTGGGGGTGGCAGGAAGCCAGCACCAGATCACTACAGACCTCGGGGGGAAAGCACAGCCTTGCTGATGCCTTGGTTTTGGATTTCCACCCTCCCAAACCATGAGCCAAGAAATCCCTGTTGCTCAGCCAACCATTGTGTGGTATTTGTTTTAGGAGCCTGGCAAACCAAGACAAAGGGTAATGAACAGTTTTTAGGTATGAAACCCTTTAAATTCTCATAAAGATGAAGTAGGTAGTTTTATTTTAAGTTTTACAGGTAGGAAAACAGACACAATGAAACTTCACTTGCTCTGGGTCACAAGTTGCAAATGACTGAATCAAGCCTTGGTGCCAGATAGTCAGTTTCCGGATCCAGAATGCTTAACCATCACAGCGTATCACAGACAACAGCTCAGTGTTGGATCCCATGGCCACCCTCTCAAGAGCAGCTCCTGTGGTTCAGTCTGCCAAGCCCCTGACACCTGGCATAGGTTACTCCAGAAGCCCTTCAGCTGGCACTGTTCCTGGCAACCCAGACTTGTGAGTTTCAACACAAAAGTTTAAGCCTGGTGATGTCTCCATGGCTCTGTCTATGAAGAGGTATATGGGAAAGATTATTTTTAACCTAGACTCTCATCGTATTGACTTGAGATAAGCATTTTCACTTGCATCCCTGGCACTATGTCTGGGGAGAGTTGAAGGTGGTGCAGCAAACACATTTTCAAATTTTCATACAGAGCAAGCATCCTCCGAAGAGGAAAAGCATGCCCTCCTCATGCATTTTAAGAGAAAGAAGAAGGAAAACAAGGAAGTGGATAGCAACTCCTGCCTGGTATATTGGCAAGAAAAGAAAGGGTTCCATTTACCTGATGGTGGCTGAGTTACTCCTTTCTCAGAAAATAGGATGAAAGATTGCAATGTTCAAATATAGTTGAGCTGGGACTTAGAAGACAAAAAACCCATTCTCTGGATTCAACTCCTATAGTCTCAAGATGCTTACTTGCTTCTTGCCATGTGTTTTAGTTTCCTAAGCTGCTGAAAGCAGATACCATGAAATGGTTCAGCTTAAACAATGACAATTAATTCATTCATGGTTAGAGTCCAGGAAAATGTCCAAATCAAGGCATCCCAAAGACTGGCTGCCAGCAATCCTGGGCTCCTCTGCCACATGGCAAGGCACATGGCTGTGTCTGCTGGTCTCTCCTTTCTCTGGGTTTCATTGCTATCAGCTTCTGGCTTCCATGGCACTCTCTCTCTCTGTCTGAATTTCATTCTCTTATAAAGGACAACAGTGAGAGGATTACGACCCATTCTGATTGAGGGTGGATCACACCCTAAGTGAAGTAGCCATATCAAAAATTCTTACAATGGATTCACACCCACAGGAATGGATCAGATTTGAGGACATGTTTTTCTGGGGTATATACAGCTTCAAACCACCACATGACCTATAAGCTGAGAAATGCATTTGTTAATCTGTGTGTGTGTGTGTTTGTGTGTGTGTGAAATTAGTTTTCACTTTACCTATAAGGATTTTAATTTTTGGATGAAATGCTGTAACTCCATAGTTTGTCTAATTCTTTCTAGGCTTTTAAAGTAAATTTGTATTGAAAAATATTATATTTAAAAGTGCACAAATAGTAAGTGTCCAGCTCATTGTGAATTTTCACAGTGTAAACAGCCCTGTATAACCATCACTAAGATAAAGAAATAAAACATTATCAGCACCCCAGAAGCCCCCCTCGTGTCTTGTCCCAGTTGCTGTGTCCCTTTCCAAGTAAGAACGGAATCATACTGGATGTACATTTTTGAGTCTGGCAGATTATATTTGTGTGATGTAAGCACATTGCCGCATTAGTAATAACTCATTCTTTCTTATTGCTATCTAGTATTTCATTGTACGAATGTATGACAATTTATTCATTTATTCTGCTATTGATGGATACTTTATTTGCTCCCAGTTTTTTATTATTACAAATTGTGCTGCAATAAATATTCTTTAACATATCTAGTGACATCAATTTTCCCTTGTCTGAGAATGTCTTTATCTTCCCTTTATTCCTGAAGGGTATTTTTAGTAGATGTTCAGGGTTTTCAGTAGATGTTCAGGGTTAGCAGTTCTTTTATTTCAGCACTTGAAAAATGTGCAGCCTCCTTCTGTCCTCATGTCTTCTGATGAGACATCCATTGTTATGTGAATTCTTTTTTTTTTTTTAACTTATAGGTAAATTGTCATTTCTCTCTCACTGCTTTAAAAACATTTTTCTTTGTTTTTAGTTTTCTGAAGTTTGATATTGATGGGTCTTGGTATTTCTTTGGGTTATCTTGTTTGGGATTTGCTCTTCTTCTTGAATCTATAGCTTTATGTTTTTTGCCATATTTGGGAAATTTTCTGCCATTTTTTGTTTTGAATCCTTTTTTGGCCCCACCGTTTTTCTCCTCTCCTTCTGTGACACATGTTAGATCTTTTGTTATAATCCCATATGTTTCTGAGGCTCTGTTCATTTATTTAGTCTATTTTATCTCTGTTTTTCAGAAAGGATGATACCTATTGTCTTATCTTCACTTATTCTTTTCTTTATTTTCTCCATTTACTGTTGACCTGATCCTTTGTGCTTTTGGTTTTAGTTATTGCACTTTTGAAAAATTTTCTATAATTTCTATTTTTTATGTCTTCTATTTCTTTTCTGAGACTTTCTATTTATTCATTTGCTTCAAGTGTGTTCATAATTGCTCATTGAAACATTTTTATGATGTCTGCTTCAAAATCCTGGTCAGATAGTTCCAAAATCTGTGCCATCTAGATATTGGCATCTGTTGGAATTAGAATACTTTTATTCCATTTACATTCCCTCTGCCTTCTTGTGTTATTTTCATCATTCATTTTGTTGATTCATACATTCAGTTTTCATTTACATTTGTCCACATATCTGTTGTTTACATTTCTTTCATACCCTCCTACATTTCTATGTTTCCATGTTGGATAATTTTATTTCTGCTTTTGATATTACTTCTTAAGGCAAGTCTGATGGTGATAAATTATTTCAGTTTTTGTTTGAGTAGAAACATTTTTATTTAGCCTTTGTTTTATGTTGGATTTTTTGGATAGTTATAGAATCTGGGTTAGCAGTAATTTGCTTTCAGCACTTTATAGATAACATTTCTGTCTTCTCTTGTTTCAATTGAGAAGTCAGCTGTTGGCACTATTTTTGCTTTTAAGGAAATGTGTCTTTTTTCCCCTCTGGGTCCCTTTCAGATCTCTTATCTTTGGTTTTCCTCTTATTTACTGTGATACGGTTAAGTGTGGTTTTTCTTTTATTTATCCTGTTCTGGGCATAATTGAATCTATATCTTTCATCACTTTTGAAATTTTCTTGGCCATTATGTCTTCAAGTTTTGCTTTTGTTTCATTCTGTCTTTCTTCCCTTTCTGTGACTCCAGTCACACATGTTAGACTCATTGGTGTGTTCACTTCCTGAAATAAATAAAAAGCCCCAGATAAACAGCATGTGCTACATATACTCTTCCCATCCCTATTTCAAGCTATCAGCATTTCAAAAACTAGCACACAAAATCCATGAAAATGTGCCAGCTTGTTCTTACCCACCTGGTATGGACCCACCAGCAAATGCCTGGCTCAACCTTTGTATTGTGTCCCACATGTAAATTACGTTCCTTTATGCATTTTCAGTCCATTTTGCTCTCTGTGCTACCATACTCTTTTGATTAATCTATCTTCTAGTTCACTAGTACTCTCTTCAGCTGTGCCAAATCTGCTTTTATGCCACCTATTAAGTTCTTAATTTTCATTATTGTATTTTGCCATTCTTTATTTTCCATTTAATTCTCTTTTTTTAGCATAGAAAATGCAGTTCTGTGGTGAAATTTTCCATCTTATATTCAACTTTTTGTAAAAGTTTTGGCTCTGTTTTAATAACCTGTTTTTTTCTTTGGGCTTGTTTTGCAGTATCCCTGATAATTTTTGATTCAATGACCAACATTTAGCCTAAAACACTGTAGATGTTCAGAATAGTGTCATCTTCCACTAGAGATAAAGCAAATAGAGTAGAGATTCAGACAGGCAAATAGAGTAGGGTGAAATACTTTAATCCATTCAGGGACAGCTGTTCTGAGACAAGTTTGCAGCCTTTGCTAGGCTCTGTCCACCTCTGATTTTTCACCATTCTTAGGCAGTCTTGCATGCATCCTAGCCATGCGTCTGGGTACTTTCTATGAGTCCTCACCATTGGTGGGTACAGAACTACAATTTTTGTTTCCTGGGGCCCATGGCAGTGCTGCAAACCCTGGGCTGTTTTTCACATGCTTTCTGCTTTGCTTCTTGTCCTCTTGGTTTGTAAAGCTTAAGATTTAGGCAAACACCTTGAGGGGAAAACCACCAGTATTTGAGTCTACTTTTGTACACTTTCTTTCTCTCAGGGATTTTTTTTGTGCTCAATTCCTAGATTTGTTTGCATGCCTTCAGAGTCTTCAACAGCTGTTTATTTTGAATTACGTCTGTATTTTAAAAGTTTTCTTGGCAGAAGTGTTGGTCTGCTTCAAGCTACTCTATTATGGTCAGACTCAGAAATCCCCTATAATTTTTGTTCTATGAGTGGCAGAGTATCACAGAGTATTCAAGAATTAGGAAGACCTATGGTCCATTTATGTCTCTGCCACTTATTAGTTTTGGAAAGTTGAACCTCTTTACTTAACCACTTAGTGACCAAATTTACAAAATCATATGATTATTAGAGCTTACATTTTAACAGATCAGAAGAATATACAAATAAATAAATTAATAATTGCACAATATGATTATTGCTATGAAGGAATTACATCACTGAGTCATTGGCATATAGATACTATTTGATGGTATGGGAATGGATAGCATTCTTTACGGGAACAAGATAAAGAATAGAAGAGATTCGAAAATAATGTTCTGAGAAACTACATCAACATTTTTATATTGGGTAGATGAAGGGAACTGAGAACAAGAAGTATGTACAAAATTGTGGGGATGCAATAACAGAAGCTGGGAGAGTATTGCTAGAACAAAAGGGTAGTCAATGCTGTCATAAATAGCTGTGAGTGAGATGAGGGTAAAAAGTTGACCACTGTATTTGTTTGAAAATTGTTGGAGCCCTTGACAAGAGCAGTTTCAATAGAGTATAATATACAAAACCAGGTAAGGGTTAGTTGAAGAATGAATTAGAGATAAAGAAAGAAAGATGGTCTGCTTAGATAACTTTTCCAGGAAGTTTTGTCTTCAAGGAAAAGGGGCTATGCTTACAAAATCTCAAAAGACTGCTCCTGGAGAGCTGCCTCTTCATCTCATAAGCTTTAGAGCTCCCTCAACTGTGTTTTTCTTTCCCGTCCCTCATCTTTTTCCAATAAGTCCCTCCTTTCTTTGCCTGTTCAAATGACTTCTCTTTCACTTTTCCTTTTGCCTGATGGTAGAGCTAGTATTACTTTGGCTCAGCCTTTTTTTGGTTTTTAGCTGAAGTTGCGTTCTAGTTCTTTTCTAATATTTCAGATTATGGTTACTTAGATAAATCTGTTAGTAATTCGAGTCTTCTGTTTATTTAAACTTTTCAGAATGTTACAATAATCTGC
This sequence comes from Choloepus didactylus, assembly GCF_015220235.1. Taxonomy (NCBI): domain Eukaryota; kingdom Metazoa; phylum Chordata; class Mammalia; order Pilosa; family Megalonychidae; genus Choloepus; species Choloepus didactylus. The sequence goes on from NC_051315.1 coordinate 2,151,117, forward strand.
TGTACAGCAATATGGTCAAATTGAAGAGGTCCTATAACAGGTTCAGGGGAAATAGATTGCAAAGGAAGCAGGATAGTGGAGTGGAAAACCCACAAGATTCTGAACCAGAAAATCCTGAGCTCAAGTCCAACCTTTATTGTGTCATCGGGGCATTTTAGTTAATCTTTAATTTTGTATTAAAGATGTAGATATAGGTTTATCTAAATTTTATATGTGAAATCTATAATTTTGAAATTCGTTATTTCATTGCATAAGCTAATCACTGAGTCTGCAGTTCTGAAAACTATGTCTTTCTGATACTTCTAAAGTCATGTCAAAAACCATTTTATAGAGCCAAACTTCCCTTCTCACACCTGCCTCATTTTTACTTCTCGCCCCGTCTTTCCATGAGACTCTCTTCTGTCAAATCACTCTGCATGTTCATACTATCTTCTGAATTCCTTGCTGTTCTGCCTCCTTTTCTTTCTTTCGTTTCTTTTCTTTTCTTTTCTTTTTTTTTTTTTTTTTAAATTTTAAGTCTTCTGCTCTCTCTAAAGTCCTGTCCACAGGGCTATCTACACAATTGGTGGGGCCCACTAGAAAATGAAAATGAAAGCTCCTGTTTAAAAAGCAGGAAGAGAAGTGCAGTTAACATACTAAGATATAAAGGTTTTCCTTTTAAAATATTTTATTATTTATAAAACAATGTGGTAGAGGCGGGGCAAGATGGCGGACTGGTGAGCTGTATGTTTTAGTTACTCCTCCAGGAGAGTAGGTAGAAAGCCAGGAACTGTGTGGACTGGACACCACAGAGCAATCTGACTTTGGGCATACTTCATACAACACTCATGAAAACATCGAACTGCTGAGATCAGCGAAATCTGTAAGTTTTTGCAGCCAGGGGACCCGCGCCCCTCCCTGCCAGGCTCAGTCCTGTGGGAGGAGGGGCTGTCAGCTCCGGGAAGGAGAAGGGAGAACTGCAGTGAAAGCCCTTATCGGAAACTCATTCTACTGATCCAAACTCCAACCATAGATAGACTGAGACCAGACACCAGAGAATCTGAGAGCAGCCAGCCCAGCAGAGAGGAGACAGACATAGAAAAAAACAGCACAAAAAACTCCAAAATAAAAGCGGAGGATTTTTGGAGTTCTGGTGAACATAAAAAGGGGAAGGGCAGAGCTCAGGCCCTCAGGCTCATATGCAAATCCCGAAGAAAAGCTGATCTCTCTGCCCTGTGGACCTTTCCTTAATGGCCCTAATTGCTTTGTCTCTTAGCATTTCAATAACCCATTAGATCTGTGAGGAGGGCCCTTTTTTTTTTTAATCCTTTTTTCTTTTTGTAAAACAATTGCTCTAAGAAGCCCAATACAGAAAGCTTCAAAGACTTGCAGTTTGGGCAGGTCAAGACAAGAGCAGAACTAAGAGAGCTCTGAGACAAAAGGCAATAATCCAGTGGCTGAGAAATTTCACTAAACACCACAACTTCCCAAGAAAAGGGGGGTGTCTGCTCACAGCCATCATCCTGGTGGACAGGAAACACTCTTGCCCATCGCCAGCCCCATAGCCCGGAGCTGCCCCACACAAACCAGTGTGACGGAAGTGCTTCAAATAACAGGCACACTCCACAAAACTGGGCATGGACATTAGCCTTCCCTGCAACCTCAGCTGATTGTCCAAGAGTTGGGAAGGTGGAGCAGTGTGAATTAACAAAGCCCCATTCAGCCATCATTTCAGCAGACTGGGAGCCTCCCTACACAGCCCAGCAGCCCAGAACTGCCCTGGGGGGACGGCACTCACCTGTGACATAGCACAGTCATCCCTCAACAGAGGACCAGGGGGTGCACGGCCTGGAAGAGGGACCCACTTACAAGTCTCAGGAGCCATACGCCAATACCAAGGACTTGTGGGTCAGTGGCAGAGACAAACTGTGGCAGGAACGAACTGAAGGATTAGACTATTGCAGCAGCTTTAAAACTCTAGGATCACCAGGGAGATTTGATTGTTAGAGCCACCCCCCCCCGACTGCCCAGAAACACGCCCCATATACAAGGTAGGCAACACCAACTACACACGCAAGCTTGGTACACCAATTGGACCCCACAAGACTCACTCCCCCACTCACCAAAAAGGCTAAGCAGGGGAGAACTGGCTTGTGGAGAACAGGTGGCTCGTGGACGCCACCTGCTGGTTAGTTAGAGAAAGTGTACTCCACGAAGCTGTAGATCTGATAAATTAGAGATAAGGACTTCAATTGGTCTACAAATCCGAAAAGAACCCTATCAAGTTCAGCAAATGCCACGAGGCCAAAAACAACAGAAAATTATAAAGCATATGAAAAAACCAGACGATATGGATAACCCAAGCCCAAGCACCCAAATCAAAATACCAGAAGAGACACAGCACCTAGAGCAGCTACTCAAAGAACTAAAGATGAACAATGAGACCATAGTATGGGAGATAAAGGAAAGCAAGAAGACCCTAGAAGAGCATAAAGAAGACATTGCAAGACTAAATAAAAAAATGGATGATCTTATGGAAATTAAAGAAACTGTTGACCAAATTAAAAAGATTCTGGACACTCATAGTACAAGACTAGAGGAAGTTGAACAATGAATCAGTGACCTCGAAGATGACAGAAGGGAAAATGAAAGCATAAAAGAAAGAATGGGGAAAAAAATTGAAAAAATCGAAACGGACTTCAGGGATATGATAGATAATATAAAACGTCCAAATATAAGACTCATTGGTGTCCCAGAAGGGGAAGAAAAGGGTAAAGGTCTAGGAAGAGTATTCAAAGAAATTGTTGGGGAAAACTTCCCAAATCTTCTAAACAACATAAATACACAAATCATAAATGCTCAGTGAACTCCAAATAGAATAAATCCAAATAAACCCACTCCAAGACATATTCTGATCACACTGTCAAACACGGAAGAGAAGGAGCAAGTTCTGAAAGCAGCAAGAGAAAAGCAATTCACCACATACAAAGGAAACAGCATAAGACTAAGTAGTGACTACTCAGCAGCCACTATGGAGGCAAGAAGGCAGTGGCATGATATATTTAAAATTCTGAGTGAGAAAAATTTCCAACCAAGAATACTTTATCCAGCAAAGCTCTCCTTCAAATTTGAGGGAGAGCTTAAATTTTTCACAGGCAAACAGATGCTGAGAGAATTTGCTAACAAGAGATCTGCCCTACTGGAGATACTAAAGGGAGCCCTACACACAGAGAAACAAAGAAAGGACAGAGAGACCTGGAGAAAGGTTCAGTACTAAAGAGATTCGGTATGGGTACAATAAAGGATATTAATAGAGAGAGGGGAAAAATATATATGACAAACATAAACCAAAGGATAAGATGGCTGATTCACGAAATGCCTTCACGGTTATAACGTTGAATGTAAATGGATTAAACTCCCCAATTAAAAGATATAGATCCGCAGAATGGATCAAAAAAAATGAACCATCAATATGTTGCATACAAGAGACTCATCTTAGACACAGGGACACAAAGAAATTGAAAGTGAAAGGATGGAAAAAAATATTTCATGCAAGCTACAGCCAAAAGAAAGCAGGTGTAGCAATATTAATCTCAGATAAAATAGACTTTAAATGCAGGGATGTTTTGAGAGACAAAGAAGGCCACTACATGCTAATAAAAGGGGCAATTCAACAAGAAGAAATAACAATCGTAAATGTCTATGCACCCAATCAAGGTGCCACAAAATACATGAGAGAAACACTGGCAAAACTAAAGGAAGCAATTGATGTTTCCACAATAATTGTGGGAGACTTCAACACATCACTCTCTCCTATAGATAGATCAACCAGACAGAGGACCCATAAAGAAATTGAAAACCTAAACAATCTGATAAATGAATTAGATTTAACAGACATATACAGAACATTACATCCCAAATCACCAGGATACACATACTTTTCTAGTGCTCACGGAACTTTCTCCAGAATAAATCATATGCTGGGACATAAAACAAGCCTCAGTAAATTTAAAAAGATTGAAATTATTCAAAGCACGTTCTCTGACCACAATGGAATACAATTAGAAGTCAATAACCATCAGAGACTTAGAAAATTCACAAATACCTGGAGGTTAAACAACACATTCCTAAACAATCAGTGGGTTAAAGAAGAAATCGCAAGAGAAATTGCTAAATATATAGAGATGAATGAAAATGAGAACACAACATACCAAAACCTATGGGATGCAGAAAAAGCAGTGCTAAGGGGGAAATTTATAGCACTAAACGCATATATTAAAAAGGAAGAAAGAGCCAAAATCAAAGAACTAATGGATCAACTGAAGAAGCTAGAAAATGAACAGCAAACCAATCCTAAACCAAGTAGAAGAAAAGAAATAACAAGGATTAAAGCAGAAATAAATGACATAGAGAACAAAAAAAACAATAGAGAGGATAAATATCACCAAAAGTTGGTTCTTTGAGAAGATCAACAAGATTGACAAGCCCCTAGCTAGACTGACAAAATCAAAAAGAGAGAAGACCCATATAAACAAAATAATGAATGAAAAAGGTGACATAACTGCAGATCCTGAAGAAATTAAAAAGATTATAAGAGGATACTATGAACAACTGTATGGCAACAAACTGGATAATGTAGAGGAAATGGACAATTTCCTGGAAACATGTGAACAACCTAGACTGACCAGAGAAGAAATACAAGACCTCAATCAACCCATCACAAGCAAAGAGATCCAATCAGTCATCAAAAATCTTCCCACAAATAAATGCCCAGGGCCAGATGGCTTCACAGGGGAATTCTACCAAACTTTCCAGAAAGAACTGACACCAATCTTACTCAAACTCTTTCAAAACATTGAAGAAAATGGAACACTACCTAACTCATTTTATGAAGCTAACATCAATCTAATACCAAAACCAGGCAAAGATGTTACAAAAAAGGAAAACTACCGGCCAATCTCCCTAATGAATATAGATGCAAAAATCCTCAACAAAATACTTGCAAATCAAATCCAAAGACACATTAAAAAAATCATACACCATTACCAAGTAGGGTTCATTCCAGGCATGCAAGGATGGTTCAACATAAGAAAATCAATCAATGTATTACAACACATTAAAAATTCAAAAGGGAAAAATCAAATGATCATCTCAATAGATGCTGAAAAAGCATTTGACAAAATCCAACATCCGTTTTTGATAAAACCACTTCAAAAGGTAGGAATTGAAGGAAACTTCCTCAATATGATAAAGTGCATATATGAAAAACCCACAGCCAGCATAGTACTCAATGGTGAGAGACTGAAAGCGTTCCCTCTAAGATCAGGAACAAGACAAGGATGCCCGCTGTCACCACTGTTATTCAACATTGTGCTGGAAGTGCTAGCCAGGGCAATCCGGCAAGACAAAGAAATAAAAGGCATCCAAATTGGAAAAGAAGAAGTAAAACTGTCATTGTTTGCAGATGATATGATCTTATATCTGGAAAACCCTGAGAAATCGATGATACAGCTACTAGAGCTAATAAACAAATTTAGCAAAGTAGCGGGATACAAGATTAATGCACATAAGTCAGTAGTGTTTCTATATGCTAGAAATGAACAAACTGAAGAGATACTCAAGAAAAAGATACCATTTTCAATAGCAACTAAAAAAATCAAGTACCTAGGAATAAACTTAACTAAAGATGTAAAAGACCTATACAAAGAAAACTACGTAACTCTACTAAAAGAAATAGAAGGGGACCTTAACAGATGGAAAAATATTCCATGTTCATGGTTAGGAAGGCTAAATGTCATTAAGATGTCAATTCTACCCAAACTCATCTACAGATTCAATGCAATCCCAATCAAAATTCCAACAACCTACTTTGCAGACTTGGAAAAGCTAGTTATCAAATTTATTTGGAAAGGGAAGATGCCTCGAATTGCTAAAGACACTCTAAAAAAGAAAAACGAAGTGGGAGTGCTTACACTCCCTGACTTTGAAGCTTATTATAAAGCCACAGTTGTCAAAACAGCATGGTACTGGCACAAAGATAGACATATAGATCAATGGAATCGAATTGAGAATTCAGAGATAGACCCTCAGATCTATGGCCGACTCATCTTTGATAAGGCCCCCAAAGTCACTGAACTGAATCATAATGGTCTTTTCAACAAATGGGGCTGGGAGAGTTGGATATCCATATCCAAAAGAATGAAAGAGGACCCCTACCTCACACCCTACACAAAAATTAACTCAAAATGGACAAAAGATCTCAATGTAAAAGAAAGTACCATAAAACTCCTAGAAGATAATGTAGGAAAACATCTTCAAGACCTTGTATTAGGCGGCCACTTCGTAGACTTTACACCCAAAGCACAAGCAACAAAAGAGAAAATAGATAAATGGGAACTCCTCAAGCTTAGAAGTTTCTGCACCTCAAAGGAATTTCTCAAAAAGGTAAAGAGGCAGCCAACTCAATGGGAAAAAATTTTTGGAAACCATGTATCTGACAAAAGACTGATATCTTGCATATATAAAGAAATCCTACAACTCAATGACAATAGTACAGTCGGCCCAATTATAAAATGGGCAAAAGATATGAAAAGACAGTTCTCTGAAGAGGAAATACAAATGGCCAAGAAACACATGAAAAAATGTTCAGCTTTACTAGCTATTAGAGAGATGCAAATTAAGACCACAATGAGATACCATCTAACATCTATTAGAGTGGCTGCCATTAAACAAACAGGAAACTACAAATGCTGGAGGGGATGTGGAGAAATTGGAACTCTTATTCATTGTTGGTGGGACTGTATAATGGTTCAGCCACTCTGGAAGTCAGTCTGGCAGTTCCTTAGAAAACTAGATATAGAGTTACCATTCGATCCAGCGATTGCACTTCTCGGTATATACCCGGAAGATCGGAAAGCAGTGACACGAACAGATATCTGCACGCCAATGTTCATAGCAGCATTATTCACAATTGCCAAGAGATGGAAACAACCCAAATGTCCTTCAACAGATGAGTGGATAAATAAAATGTGGTATATACATACGATGGAATACTACGTGGCAGTAAGAAGGAACGATCTGGTGAAACATATGACAACATGGATGAACCTTGAAGACATACTGCTGAGCGAAATAAGCCAGGCACAGAAAGAGAAATATTATATGCTACCACTAATGTGAATTTTGAAAAATGTAAAATGAATGGTTTATAATGTAGAATGTAGGGGAACTAGCAATAGAGAGCAATTAAGGAAGGGGGAACAGTAATGCAAGAAGAACAGATATGCTGTTTAACGTTCTGGGGATGCCCAGGAATGACTATGGTCTGTTAATTTCTGATGGATATAGTAGGAACAAGTTCACAGAATTGTTGCTATATTATGTAACTTCCTTGGGGTAGAGTAGGAACATGTTGGAAGTAAAGCAGTTATCTTAGGTTAGTTGTCTTTTTCTTACTCCCTTGTTATGGTCTCTTTGAAATGTTCTTTTATTGTATGTTTTTCTTTCTTTTTTTTTTTGTTTTTTGTTTTTTGTGTTTTTAATTTTTTTTTTCCATACAGTTGATTTAAAAAGGAAGAACAGGTTAAAAAAAAAAAAAAAAAGAAACACAAGGAAAAAAATATGTAGTGCCCCCTTGAGGAGCCCGTGGAGAATGCAGGGGTATTGGCCTACCCCACCTCGATGGTTGCTAACATGACCACAGACAAAGGGGACTGGTGGTTTAATGGGTTGAGCCCTCTACCGTAGGTTTTACCCTTAGGAAGACGGTTGCTGCAAAGGAGAGGCTAGGCCTCCCTATAATTGTGCCTAAGAGCCTCCTCCTGAATGCCTCTTTGTTGCTCAGATGTGGCCCTCTCTCTCTGGCTAAGCCAACTTGGCAGGTAGAATCACTGCCCTTGCCCCTACGTGGGATCAGACACCCAGGGGAGTGAATCTCCCTGGCAACGTGGAATATGACTCCCGGGGAGGAATGTAGACCTGGCATCATGGGATGGAGAACATCTTCTTGACGAAAAGGGGGATGTGAAAGGAAATGAAATAAGCTTCAGTGGCAGAGAGAGTCCAAAAGGAGCCGAGAGGTCACTCTGGTGGGCACTCTTACGCACAATTTAGACAAGCCTTTTTAGGTTCTAAAGAATTGGGGTAGCTGGTGGTGGATACCTGAAACTATCAAACTACAACCCAGAACCCATGAATCTCGAAGACAATTGTATAAAAATGGAGCTTATGAGGGGTGACAATGGGATTGGGAAAGCCATAAGGACCACACTCCACTTTGTCTAGTTTATGGATGGATGAGTAGAAAAATAGGGGAAGGAAACAAACAAACAAACAGACAAAGGTACCCAGTGTTCTTTTTTCTTCAATTGCTCTTTTTCACTTTAATTATTATTCTTGTTATTTTTGTGTGTGTGCTAATGAAGGTGTCAGGGATTGATTTAGGTGATGAATGTACAACTATGTAATGGTACTGTGAACAATCGAATGTACGATTTGTTTTGTATGACTGCGTGGTATGTGAATATATCTCAATAAAATGAAGATTAAAAAAAATAATAATAAAAAAATAAATAGGAAAAAAAAAACAATGTGGTAATAGTGATACATGAGTAACAACATGAACTTAAAAATTGCAAAAATATTTTGGTGTTACATTTTTATAAAAGGTAATCAGGACTAGTACTTGCTAATGTGATATCTTCATTGATGATAAGATTTTTCTGGCTTGTTTTCCTGCAAATTCATTTTTTGGGTCATCAGTCGGTATTATTAAAAGAGACATCAGTTACTCTTGGTAAATACAATATCACAAACAATTTTTGCTAGGTTTAATTGTGAGAAGGCTCTTTCTGCTGATGCAGCTGTTACTGGAGCCATAAGAGTATTTTTTATTTATTTATTTATTTTTTATCTTCATTTTATTGAGATATATTCACATACCACGCAGTCATACAAAACAAATTGTACTTTCGATTGTTTACAGTACCATTACATAGTTGTACATTCATCACCTAAATCAATCCCTGACACCTTCATTAGCACACACACAAAAATAACAAGAATAATAATTAGAGTGAAAAAGAGCAATTGAAGTAAAAAAGAACACTGGGTACCTTTGTCTGTTTGTTTCCTTCCCCTATTTTTCTACTCATCCATCCATAAACTAGACAAAGTGGAGTGTGGTCCTTATGGCTTTCCCAATCCCATTGTCACCCCTCATAAGCTACATTTTTATACAACTGTCTCCAAGATTCATGGGTTCTGGGTTGTACTTTGATAGTTTCAGGTATCTACCACCAGCTACCCCAATTCTTTAGAACCTAAAAAGGGTTGTCTAAATTGTGCATAACAGTGCCCACCAGAGTGACCTCTCGGCTCCTTTTGGAATCTCTCTGCCACTGAAGCTTATTTCATTTCCTTTCACATCCCCGTTTTGGTCAAGAAGATGTTCTCCGTCCCACGATGCCGGGTCTACATTCCTCCCCGGGAGTCATATTCCACGTTGCCAGGGAGATTCACTCCCCTAGGTGTCTGATCCCACGTAGGGGGGAGGGCAGTGATTCTACCTGCCAAGTTGGCTTAGCTAGAGAGACAGGGCCACATCTGAGCAACAAAGAGGCATTCGGGAGGAGGCTCTTAGGCACAACCATAGGGAGGCCTAGCCTCTCCTATGCAGCAACCGCATAAGAGTATTTTAAAATATTTTATAGGCTGTGACAACATTGGCATAAACTTTGGATAAATTATTTCAAAATATAAATTTTAGTACACTTAGTGCTGATGATTAGCCCAGAAAAATATATTTTTAAAAATTTAACTCTTCCTACAAATCAGTTTCCTGTCTCACTTAATTTTAAATGAAAGTTCATAAATGGCATTTTAACTTTTCTCCTGGCATTTCTTGTAACCTTTGGAGATTGCACAAGAAACTGAAAGGGAATGTTTATTGAAATCAAAGCTCGTGTTGACGCGTTTTATCCCTGTATTTGCGAGCACAGGAAGGAGGTGAAGAGGAGGTTCCCAGTTCAGGCATGTACCACCTGGGTAGCAATGGTGGTTGGAAGTATGGGGCAGGGCTGGGCACAGGGAAGGAGTCCTCAGCATGTGGGGGTGCTGCTGATAAGGGGAGAGTGTGAAGGGTGGGGCGAGAGCAGAGGGCCCAGGGTGGAACACAGCAAGCCCGAGGATTAAGGGATGGGCAGAGAGGAGCCTGAAAAGGAAACTCGGAAGCCATTTTCCGGACGAAATAAGTTCGATACCGAGCCCGGGGCGGTAGCGGCTGGGTGGAGGACGGTTCTTCCCGGCGGCAGCAGACACGCACCTGCCGAGCGCCAGGCTGGGAGGAGGCCCGCGCTGCACGGGGGCGCAGCAACTCCAGCTCCACAACCGCCTTCCGAGGTGGGAGCAAAAAAGAATGCTGAGCGGCAGGGGGCAGAGGGCAGGCATGTTCACTCTCACCCAAGTGCACGCCGTGGAGCGGCAGAGGGGGCTTCTGATTGCACACCCCAGGTCAAGAGACGCGACCCACCCCGTCTCCACCCGCCCAAGTGCCCGCTCGCGCCAACTGTCGCCAAGGCCCATCGGTGGTGGGACGGCTTTTGCAATGTCTCCCTCCACCCGGTCCCCGTCTCACATGGAGGCAGAGCCTGGGCTGAGGCGAAACTGAGTGAGGTGAAGGAACCAGACCCTGGAGCCAGACTGTCAGCGTTCAAATTGCTGACCCACCACTCAGCCACGGCGGGACGTTGTCACCTAAGCTTGCTGCGTGAGGACGGGCAGCAGCGACTGCCAGCCAGGGAGTCGGTTTATGCAAAACTTGTGGGACCTGGATGAATAAACATTTAACTATGAATAAACACTTAACTATAATAACAAAGCCAAGGTGCTTGGGATATGTATGCCTGGCACTCTTTAAAATATATAAAACATATTAATTATATTAATATACTACCATATTATATATATATTACATATAATTGTACATCATATTTATATATATTCATTACACATATAGTATATATATTTATTATATGTATATTTATCACATATATTTTTAATATAAATATAATGCAACATTTATTACATATTGCATTATATAATAATAATAGATATCACCATAATATATATTTATTTTTATTTCTTTAAATTTCACAACAAACATAAAGAAACAACAACTATCCCCATTTACTCTGAGGAAACTGAAGCCTATAAAGGGGTTAAGGAACTTACTGACGGTCACAGGGCTCAAACAGTGTTGGCTAATGTCATAACTTTGTCTCAGCCCCCAGAACTGGTGTCGTTTCCTCCGTCCAGTCCCCAGGTCCAGCTCCCCCAGCCTTGCAGGGTCTTGGAGTTGCTGTCACCCCACAGGCGGAGCAATCTCTCATTGAAACCCAGCGCGAGGCCCCAGTCCCACCCTCCCTGAAGCCTCCACACTTCTTTTGTGAAACAACTGATGAGGGGAAACAATGTCAAGGTCACCATCTGGGTCATTTTTTTCTGCTTAGCCCAGCGGACAGTGCCACCCAAAGGGACATGCCACAGGAGCCCGAGGATGCTCCCTCAGGTTGTGTACGGTGTTTGCTAAAATTAATTTGTTCTTAGATGACCCGGAGAAGGAATCCTTGGAAGGGCTGTTGTGAGGAGACGTGCCTCAGGGCTCTCAAAAGTAGACCTCCCTGTGTTCTGGGACCCCCAGAAGCCCCGGGTGCATTGACAAGGCCGGTAGCTTTTCTAGTGCATGCCATTTGGGGCCAAAAGCAACATCCCCAGCTCCCCACTCATCTTCTTCTCTCTGCAAAGGTGTTTAGCTTCTCAACATCCTCTCTCTGTCCTCCCTGCAGGGAGGACGGTTTGCAATTGCCCTGGCTCTCTCTAAGAACAAGTCAGAGGACTTCAGGGTCAAAGGGAGGGTCACAGGCTGGAGTGACGATGTCACTTCTGCTCGTTCCTGAGGACCTCGGACATTCTTATTCCGCTGGTGGGGCGGTGCCTGTCGCAGGGCTATGTGGGAAGTACCTGGAGTGACAGCAAGACTCCTAGGAGGGAACATGGGGCAGGCAGAGGGGAGAATGGACCAAAATAGAGCCACAACATTCTGATGCTGAAAGATACTGATGAAAAATATTGGACAAACCACCAGCAAGTCTGGGTTCAAGTCACTGTTAAAGGAAAAACTTTTCAACAACATTCAATTTAGGATCTCACAGCTTCATTGAGTGATTCAAGAATTGGGCAGCATCCCATGCAGAAAGTAGAGGGGAGCTCCACCAAGGGAGTGGAAAGGGGAATCTCATAGGGGGAAATGTGGAAGCAAGTGAGGACGTGTTCTGATTGGCTGACACTGAGTTCCATTTTACATGGGGGAGGAGTCTTACAAAGTAGGAACCTTTATACATTGATGAGCATGGTGGGCTTGTCCATTCTCATGAGCTCTCTCTACTGGACCCAAATTAGTTTATCACCATGTTCTCTGGGGTGTGCTCCACTTGATCAGAAAGCCTCTGCAAGTCAATTGTTTTTGTCTTCTAGAAAAGCCCTTCTTGGAAAAGGGTCCCTCTTGGCAACACCTAATGCAGGCAGTGATTTTATTTTATTTAACATCCACAACAGGCTGTGAGACTGGGTAAATGGCTTAAACCTCTCTGAGACTTAGCTTCTAAATCTGTGAAGGAGCCTTCTCAATAGGCGTTGAACATGCAATAAACTGAAGCATATGATAAAGGATTTTTTTTTTTTTTAACTTCAGGAGTCTTCTGCACACAAACAAATTTTTCCCATATCTGTGTTAGATTCTTTCTGGTCCTAGGCATTCCTGCCCCAAAACCTTTCTCCCTCCCATCTCTCCAAGAAACTAACCCTCCCTCTGCAGCTTAAACTTCAGAACAGAGCTATGGATTCAACAGTAGACTCAAAATTTGCAAAGACCCATTAAGGAGCCTCTGAAACATCAGCCACCAGCAAGATAAAAGTTGCCCATGAAGACTGGGCTTTTTCCCATACTCCAGGCAGCCTCTGCTCTGTTAGAGTCTCCCACGAGTCTGCGTTTGGGCTTTGGCTAATTCTCCATCAATTCCAAGGCAAGCCTCTGCAGTCCCGGGTTATGCTGGATTTGCAGATTCTGTGGCTAATCATTAAGTGCAGCAGCTTCTAGATTACAGCAAGAATGTCAGTTGTTTCTTGCCCTGCCAGCTGGAAAGCAGGAGTCATCCTGGAAGCATTTATTGAAGTGTGTGAAGAAAACATGATGGGCTTTGGAATCACACAAAGCCACCACTTCCCAGTTGTGGCTTTGTGCATATCTCTTCACTTTTTTAAGTCATGGTTTTCCTCTCCTACAAGATGCAAATGATGATATTTTCCTTCTGGCACCACGTAAAGGTTAATAATGCGTGTAGGAATTCCCAACAGAAGACATGCACATGGGTAAAGATTGATAAATGGTAGCTGCTATTTTTTATGCAAAGAAATGAACAAATAGATTGCAGTCTGTATCAACAAAGAATGTTAGGCACCACATGCTTGAATCTTTGCACTTATGTCTTTTCCTTACACCAAGAAACCAAGTCCAATAATCTTTATACATTCTAATTACTTAACGTATTTTATGCTTTTTTCTCATGGTGTGTGTGTTGAATTTGGGGGGGGGGGGTGCCTAAATCATGTGTATCCCTCAAGTCAGGCATAACTGAGCATTCCTGGAGAAGCCAGACTGCATAAGGAGCCAGAGCCCATTTCAAGGCAACAGTGCAGATGCTATAACTTCGGTCAAGGATGCTGGTTTTGAGTATAGTGAGGTGGTTTCTCAGTAGATGGGCCAAACTACAGGGACTTGCAATTCAGTTCTGGAAAAGGAGGATTAAAATAACAAAAGGAGAGCTATTTCATTAAAAACAGCATGAGATTTGGAGATTGGGGGGAAGGTCTCCTGGGGTCCAACATAATAGAGTATTGCAGGAGTGGTGGTCAGAATGAGTTTTTCCAAATGGAATGCTTTTGGGGCATATTGGAGTGGAGGGGAGAGAGGACCCTGAAAGCCTTTGAAATGGGAAATAGAAAGGATTACTCACTGCCCTGTGCAGTAAACCCTTTGGGGTCATCTCTCTCTTTTACTGTCTTTGAGCTCTTTTGCAACTCTGTAAATTGTGGGAAACTGATAATAATGTAAATGATTCTTTCTATGGAAATGTAAATCTGTTGTGTTTAGTGGAATGTAGTTGACTCTTGCCCTGTGGAAATATATGCTTCTAAATTAATTTCAGCATCCCCATAAGCCTATGTATGGGTGATACTCTGAATTCCTTTAAACCAGTGAAACATCTTACTGCTTCCCTCATTATTAATGAGTAAAATACAACCATTGACAAATGTTCTTTTTATATCTACATGAGAGACCTGGTTATACTCTCTTTAAAAAGTATATTTTAACAATTTGGCAGGTCATTCACTGGACTCACCTGACTGAGGCAGGTAAAAGGTGTTTCCAGAGAAATGCACCTGGTGGTTGGCTTCAACCCAGGCATATCTTTTCTTGACTCACAGAGAAGAACCAGCATTGGCAGCAGAATTTTAATTTTGCTCAATCTCTGTTTCTCTAGGGATTTTTATCCCCTGCTCTTTACTAAGTTTAGAGATTTGTTTTTGTTTGTAGTCATTTATGGCAGATAAATTATTCTGCATTGGTGTCAGCAAAGATTGAGAATTTTTTTTGATGGTCTGACCATTTGATGATCCCTCTAAATGGATTAATGGATTGTAAGGTCTAGTCTGTGTTGAGTGAGAGACAACAGAGAACTTGGTATATTAGTCCATGAACTGTTTGTCAGTAAATCTAGTTTGAGCTCAAATCATGTAAGGATTTCATGGACCAGGTACAAGTATAGTTCATTGATACAGTGGAAATCAATTATGTCTCTATTGAATAAAATTAATTTGGGGTGGCTGGTTTGCATATATTATGTCCCACAGAAAAAGCCATATTCTTTAATGCAGCCTTGTGGGAGCAGATGTATTAATGAAGATTAGGTTGGAACTTTTGGTTCAGTATTTCTATGGAAGTGTGGCCACGCCATTCAGCGTGGGCCTTGATTAGTTTACTGGAGCACTATATAAGCTCAGACAGAAAGAGCACACAATGAGCTGGAGCTGAGACAGAATTTTGAAGATGGCATTGAAAACTGATGCAGACATTTTGGAGAAGGCCATTTTGACATGCAACCTGGGAGCAAGCAGACGCCAGCCACGTGCCTTCCCAGCTAACATTTCTGGACACCTTTCTCCAGTGAAGGTATCCTTTGTTGATGGACACTTTATGGCCTTAAGACTGTAAATTTGTAACCAAATAACCTCCCTCTTATAAGAGCCAATTCATTTCTGGTGTTTTGCATTCTGGCAGCATTCGCAAACTAGAACAGGAGACTACCTCTGTAACCAAGAAGTTAGGATTTAAGGGGTGATTATGATTACTGAATCATATAGATATTCCTTTTTAACTTTCTGTATATTACAGTAGACACAGATATTCCTTTTTTACTTTCTGGTGTATTAGAGTAGATAGAGGGAAATATCTGAAATCTCTAAACTGTAATCCAACTGCCTTGATCTCTGATAATGATTGCATAGCCTTTATCTTCTGCCCTTGTGATTGTAAAAAGCTTGTGACTGACCCTCATTTATAGCCATTTTACCCAGTTTTTTTACTTTGGAGGCTTGTGATCACTAAAGACAGCCCTAATGCTTATTAATGAAGGGGCTTGAGTCAGCCCAGAACTAACCCGTCCTGATTCCAAAGCTATCTTGATAGATGGAGCTGAATCTAACCAAAATTGGCCTGCCTGACACACACAGTATCTTAAACTTTAACTTACAAGTCACCTATACCTCATTATAATACTAAAAATCATGCCCATCATCATATTGAGGCTGCCATTTTCTTACATATGTTTTGTGACTAAGCATGTAAATAATTTGCACACACTCAATAATTAGATCACCTCTAATTGCATCATCTGGAGCCACTGTGCTCATTATCCTAAAACATGCCCATCTTTTGATACTCAGTGTACTCCCTTTTTCTTTGTTTAACCCAGTTGATTTGTGTTTTCTGTCCCTCACAGCCACACCATTCCTCACCATCCAAGAACCTTCTCCATGCCCTGGCTCCTTCTATGCTAGCCCACTGAGAACATATTTACTTCTCTGTGCCTCAGTTTCCCCCTCTGTAAAAATAGATGAAACAATACCTACTACCTCAAAGAGGTGTAAATATAAAACTACACAATAAATAGAAAAGCTTTGCTGTGAAACTTATGGATACTGGCATCTAGTGTGCAGCTCCCAAAACTGTGTAGTCCCTCCAGCAAGCACACCGGCTTACAATGTCAGAGACCACTGCTTCTGTGGGTGAATCCTCACTGCTCGGAGGATATGCAAGGAAGAGGCAGGGTAATGGGGTGGGCTGCTGTCCATTGTCCATCCTAAGCTAAGGGTTCCATGTCCCCAACCTTGTCAGGAAGAGAATGGGCTCTTGGGGCCTGATGGCTGCTATTCCCCAGTAAGAAC